>NC_141596.1:24038663-24261163 GCF_047967505.1 Dipteris shenzhenensis
TCCTTATACATGCAAGGGAGATAACCATTTGGGGGGTCTATCCCATTTTTATAAACCTTGACCCTTGGGCATGAGATCCTAGCCATAGATTTATCATTGACCACCATGAGATGGCATGTGAAACTATGTGACTAGATGTATCCTTGACCTAGAAAGAGGCAAACCCTTGAGGGAGGGTATGTTGGGATATGTGTGATCAAGGACTTGCTAGGAGCATGTGTGCATCCACTAGCAGTTATATTGTTGTGTGTGTGTGTGTAGGAAAGGCACAGTTAGTGCCATAGGCCATGACACAGGTGATGATGTAATGCAAAGGCCCCCACGTGGGGAGGTGCCTATGATTGTGGAGTTCCTATGATTTAGGAGTTACCTCCTTTGATGTAGGTGAGGTGCCATTGATTTAGGCCACCCTCTCTCCCATTCTATAAAA
Organism: Dipteris shenzhenensis; assembly: GCF_047967505.1. NCBI lineage: Eukaryota > Viridiplantae > Streptophyta > Polypodiopsida > Gleicheniales > Dipteridaceae > Dipteris > Dipteris shenzhenensis. Next base: position 24,039,094 of record NC_141596.1, read on the forward strand.
GAGAGGACTTCCTCTCAACTCAATGGAACATTTTGCCATTTGGTTTCCACTCTCTTCGATGATGTCCTCCTTTACTCCCACTCCCCAACAGTGTTGATGAAATCGAATTCTTTGGCTGATTTCCAGGGGAGAGGGATGAAGCATTTATTGTTCTACAAATTTCTTGCTTTTCGCAGACGTTCTTGAGCATGTGCATTAGTGACCATACTTAGTCTTAGGTTTTCCTCTCATCCATTCTTTGAAAGCGATGGATGAGAGGGATGCATTTGGAGGTAGTTTTGAAAAGCCAAGTTAATTTCTCATATGTTAATATTAATATCACCATAATATATTCTATATGGTTCACTCTAATGACAGAGTTGCTTTCTAGCAGCTGCAGACTCAGAATTCACATGACCTTGTTTTTACCAACAGGGTTACCATCTCGTGAAGGCAACTCACTATAAACCCCAAAAGGAAAGAAAACATAATCCTCCTATAAAAGACTTCACATTTAAAATCTTTCCATCATTCTAGTAGCAACATTTTAATTAACAGAAACTCAATGGTTGCTATAGACTCACTAGAGGTCACCAATAGTCCCTACAAGCACACTTCCCTTCCTTGAAGACGTGAAAGCGGTTTGCATCTCTGACAAGGATGGTCCGCTGCTCTATCTTTGATATCAGTGCAGTGACCGCATGACAGTCGTAACAAATCCGGAGATTCTTGACAACACGTATGGGTGCCCCCTTGGGTGTATTGATCAGGGCACATGTGATAGCCAGCTTTTCACTATGCCCACATAACCCATCTTCCTTTGCATCACCAGACATGTCTTGTGACACCCAATGCGAATCTGGGACATACCCTTCCTCCCTCATTTTAAGGAAAAGGTATTCTAACTTTGCATATATATTTTTGCTCTGGGGATGCCTTGTATCCCCCAACAGAAAGGAATGCACAACCCCACCCATGTCAGTCCACCAACACTGACCTGGCTTCTTCCATGCTTGTTTTTTAACTCTCATTGCCTCAATCTTTTCCTCTTCCTCCTGCATCTGAGCATCTGCATAAATGTTAGACATCAAAACATAAGATGCAGCATCCTTTTCATCCAATTGCACTACATGTTCAAAGGCCAGTCTTCCTAGCTCCACATTAGCCCACTTCCTACAAGCACCCAACACCATATGCCACACCAAAAGATTAGGCTGGAAAGGCATCTTCTTCACCATCACTAACGCCTGGTGTAAATGGCCTGCACGGCCAAGGAGATCAACCATGCTAGTGTAGTGCTCAATACTAGGAGTGATGCCATACTCTCTGCTCATGGCCTCAAAGTACTTCTGTCCCATATCCACAAGACCCGTGTGACTGCACACAGTCAGAACTATAGAGAATGTGACCCCACCTGGCTTTACCCCTTCTATAGTCATTCTCTCCAGCATATGGAAAACAGTTTCACTTTCTCCTAACTGGGCATATCCTGCAATTAATGCATTCCACGAGACCTCATTTCGAACTTGTAGCTTGTCAAATGCTTCCTGTGCTTCTAAAAGCGAGCCACATTTCGCATACATATCCACCAAGCTGCTGCCAACAAAAAGATCTCTTTCCAGTTCCTTTTTAGCCATCTTTGCATGTAATTCTCGACCCTTATCTATGGCTCCTATGCTGCCACAAGCTTTAAAGATGCTGCTAAGTGTGACTGCATTTGGAGAGAGACCATCCAGTTGCATCTGTTCAAAACAATTCAGTGCTTCCTCTCCAAGCCCATGTTCCGCATATCCTGCCATTAGTGCATTCCACGAGACTATGTCTTGAACTGGCAGCTTGTTAAATGCTTCCCGCGCTTCTACAAGCGACCCACATTTGGCGTACATATCCAACAAGGCGCTGCCAACAAAAAGATTACTTTCCAGCCCCTTTCTAGCAATCCCCAGGTGTATTTCTCGGCCCTTATCTATGGTCCCTATGCTACCACAAGATTTTAAGCTGCAAACAAATGTGACAGCATCTGGCGAGATACCCGCCAGTTGCATCTGTTCGAAACAGTTCAGCGTTTCCTTGCAAACCCCATGCTCAGCATATGCTGCCATTATTGCATTCCACGAATATACGTCTCGAACTGGCAGGTTGTCAAACGCTTCTTGTGCTTCTTCAAGTGAGCAACATTTGGCATACATATCCACCAAGCTGCTGCCAATGAAAAGTTCTCCCTCTAGCCCCTTTCTGGCAATCTCAGAATGTATCTCTCGACCTCCTTCCACATCCTTCAGCCTAGCACAAGCCTTCAGTACTGCTACAAAGGTATGCTTGCTAGGATGCACAGAATCCTCTTGCATTTTCTGGTAAAGGTTAAGGGCATGCTGTGATTCCCCAAGTTCAACATAACCCATGATGAGAGAATTCCAAGAATGCACGTTCCTCTCAACCAACTTGTTAAAAATCTGCTGAGCATCGCACATGCTTCCAGCTTGGACCAAAACTGGGACAAGATAGTTCCCAAGAGATCTATGATCTTCCAGCCCATTTTTGCACATATAAGCATACAGGCGCTTGGTATATGCTGGATTTTTCAAGTTTCTGCACTTAAGCAAGATGCATGTAAGGCTCTCCATTGAAGGAAGCTGACGCATCTGCTCCATAGACGTGAGTGCCTCCTCTAAGCTGAGTGTTTCCAGGCCATTCTTTTCACGCAGTTCTTGTGATGCATTCACCTTTACTTCAGATCTGATTAAGGCTTTGCCACACCCCTCCACCAAGCCATGGTGAAGGGCCTGACCAGTGGATGCTTTGGACATTTCCTCGAGCATGTCTTTAACCCAACCTGGATTGTACCAATTGTCTATCCACAGCGAATCCCTTGTAATCTTGTGCTTGAAATCTGGAGATCTCGAGTTTATCTGTTGTTAAGATCCACAACAGAGTCGTCAGAAAACCCAATCTGCAGCTTTACTTGTGCAAATCATTCAGTTCAGACTCGTAGTACACGTACTTTGCTCTCTCGGTTGTCCCACCACAGGGAGGGGTCCATGAAGTAATCCTTCCATAAGCGCTCAGTCCTCGAGCTACCTGCGAAGCATAACAACAATGAAAATCAATTGTGAGAAGTGGATGTTGGTTTTCTTCAAAAGGACAGCCCTCCTCATCCGCTAACATAATTAAATTATACACGTAAAGGCGGCGGAAAATCTTAGCAAGGTTCAAAATACAGTACCTGAAAGAGAAGAGTCCTTTACAGCTCCACTGCTTGTGGGGGAAGCCGTGAGATGAGCTGCCAGCAAATTGGAGTGTGGATCTCTGCAGCGAAAAAAAACCCGGCCAAATACGTGGGCGACGCCAGGGCTGCATAGTATCGTCGAGTTTGGGTCAAGCCGACGGCAAGGATCTCTGAATCCTCCTGTACGTATGTCCATCACCTTCTCTAGAAAAACTTCAAGGCAAGCTCTGAAAAGAAGACAAGCTATAATTTAGTGATGTGTTTAGTGAGATTAATAACAAGGAATGCTCATTAAGCATTCATAAGGCCTGCCTCAGATGCGCAGCTTGGAGAGAGAGAGAGAGAGAGAGAGAGAGAGAGAGAGGGGGGGGCGGGGGGGGGGGGGGGGGGGAGCCTTGGCTTGAAATAGAAAGAGAGAGAAAGAGGGAGGAATAGGTGGAGATCACATGCCCTCAAAAAACAAAAACAGGCAAGTGGACCAATCAACAATTCACTAATAAAAACTTAAAAAATTTTGGATTTTTGCCCATCTCCAAGAGGAACCTTCACTAAGGCTACCTAGAGGCAGGCCAAAAAACGTGGTTTGAGAATCTATGGGACAGTAGAAAATCTGACTCACAATGCTCAAAAGCAGCTCTAGAAAAACTGTATTTCTGCCTCATAATTATTTGCATTCGTGCGTCCATGTAGTTGTGTAGTAAGGATGGACTATGTTTATGACTCTCAAGACAATTTTCCTGCAATTTATAAATTTTCTATATGTAGCAGCAGAGCTGTTTCGCTAGATGCTCCAAAAGGCTGTCAATGTTCGTTGGCATCAATCCATTAACTATACTCTTTGCCCTTCTTACATCACCATTGCCGAAAGTGAAAATTCCTTATCCTCAACATCTTTGGTGCCGCAAATCCTACCTTTCTATCTCAAAGTTATTAAATCCTTGTCATATGAGGTGTCTTTTAAACATGCAGAGGTTCAGAATATACTAGCATGAAAGAGAGAGAGAGAGAGAGAGAGATTATTGGGAACTGTACAACAGGTAGTCCATTTCTATAAAGAAAGGTAAGAGAATTCCAAAGACTGTACACAGCAACGTATGTATGTGGTAACTCAGGTCAAAAACAAGAACAATTTTAAAAAAAGAGCATCCACATTTTTATGACCTGCCTAAAGTCCCCCGAGCACATTTCAAGATATGACCAAAGCATGAAAAATTGAATTACTTGACTTCCTTAGTCCTTACAGATTTTGAACCTAACTATGACATAATGATGAGACATTAATCTGTTTTTGACCCCTCAATGGAATGAAGGGACCACAATTCCTCTGTTTACAAAACCAACTTTGCTAGCCTTGGAGGCACTGTACCTGCCAAGAATTGTCCATCCCTAGCTGAAGGTGTAAAGGACATCTTTCTTGCAAACAAGAGAGAGCGTCTAAATTTCTATTCAAATGATTTAGCGCTGGCAACAGATGTTATAGTGCAAATGCATCTAACCTGGGTTCAAAGAAAAACCCCTTAATCCTTTTGGAAGAGGTAAGAAGTGGACGACCACCAAACCAGTGCCATATATTCTTGAACGAGTCATACATTAGCCATCTCTGTTGCTTCTGAGCAGAGAAGCAGATGTAATTACCATGACCAAAACATTGAAAGCTTTCTGCAGATGACTTCAATAGTGCTTTGAACATCATGTGAGGCATTCTTCCTATCTCCACCCAATCCATCTGTCGTAAATCAAGCTCCCAGATCCGCATACTTTGGTGAACGCTGTAACAGTCCTACTCTACCTATAAGAAGAAGGGAGCCCGAGTCCCCAGCAACCAAAAAAGCATCTAAGAGGGAGCGTGGCATTCTGACAGGAATTGATTCCCACATTCCTCGATCAATATCAAATGCAACCAAGCCGCAGGGTGATAGAGTGAGGCAATAAAGCCTGCCATTACAAAAGGCTGACTTCAGTGACTGAAGATTTCCAATAGGCATGCTCTCATAAACAGCCCAGCTATCAGACTTTGAATCGTAAACCTCTGTTGGCATTACTCAGTTGCTCCCAGCATAACTGCAATCTCCAGCAGTTATGATCCTGTAGCACCTAGCTTTCTTATCCACAAACATATTTACAAACCCAAGCTGCCTGCTGTGATGCATATCTGGTAGCAGCTTGCACTCTTTTCTAAGAGGATTGCAAACAAACAGACGATCGTGTCGACCCTCTAATCCCGTAAAACATAGGAGTCCACCTGCACTGGCAATCAGAGAATATGCCTTTCTTGGAACAATTGCCAAGGGAAGGGAACGCCAGGCCCTCATCGGCTGGCTATAGACAGCACTTTGCCATGTCTCGCCATTTTTCTGAGACATAAGAAAGCAAGGGCCATGGGAAGGAAGCTGAGAAAGGAGATTGAGGAACCCACGTTCATTCAAAACAGAATACCATCTTCTGCACACGCCTCTTAACCCGAAGAAGAAAACTGGCGGCAACCAAGCAAGCACTCTGTCTGCTAACTCTTCAGGCAAATCTGCCCATACAGAGCCTTCTAAAGCGACTTCCTTGGGAGAGGTGCAGCTCGGTGAAACCACCACTTCTTCCTCAAAGCCACGAGGCTTAGTTTTCAGTCGCCGAAAGAGCTTTTGTTGGCCGGGAGAATCACACCCCAAGGCTATTTGCCTTTCACACCCTTCGTTGGCAGGACATTCCTCTTCAAATATTTCCATGCAGAAGGGGACCTTTATAGGCTCTGTTGATGGATCACCACAAAGCCTGATAAAAGCTGGCCGCCTGGGAAATCAAAAAATGTCAAGCTAGACGAGCGACAGTGTATTCGATGCCCCTTATTGAGCAGAAGCCTGCATTTCCACTTTTGAAGAAAGAAATACATGGACATTTAGGTCCTACTAGCGTCCTAGGACCCCAAACGCCAGCGTTCCAAATCACCAGAGTACTCTTGATCCGCCAGGATCTACAGACTCGCCGGAGGAGCAAATTGATCCTAGCCACATATAAAGGACATGCAATATTGCATAATCTTCAGTCCCATGAATCGTTATGCTATAGACTTCATCAAGGTCTCACAAATAGCGAGGCTTACAAAACTTTTGCAAATATTATCGTCCTACCTCACTGCGAGACGCAGCGGTTGTCGAAATTACCACAATGTTGCGAAGGAGCTTGGTGCTCCTGAGAAAGACATGCAAATTGTCAGCAAAATGAGAGATGAAAGATGGAACAAATGCTGCGAATCTGGAAGGCAAACACGTCGCGGAGGGAGGCCAAATGTTACCGTGAATTCAGGAATGCACGAGCAAAATCGAGTTCTCCTTTTGCACTGGTTTGCTTGCAGGGATGGCACAATGAATGCTGCAATCGCCCTGGTACTGCGAGTCTCCTCAATTCTCTCTAAAGCTCTCGCGTCCCCAAAGCGTTACAACAAAATCACGCGAGCAGCAGGATCATCAGAGCCATAGCCACAAGGGAAATTTCAGAAGGATCATTGGTACAACAAAATCACCCTGCAGGAACATCAGCGATGAGGAACACGAGAGACCCGCTCCGCACGGGTCTCAACATGGGATCTCGGGTCTCAACATGCTAACTGAGAATGGTAAACAACCATGTATGCAGAAACCTTTTGGGGGAGTGATCTCTCAACAAAATGGAGGAGATTTGAGGGACTATAGATGACCATGGGATCTCGGATGACTCGCAGTAAGCCTTACGTTCCTCATTAGATAGTACACTCAGAGTTTGCCATGACACCACTTCAAATTGATGTTATCTTCTCAAGGGTGATATTTCTTCAAAGGGTCAGGACTCTACCTAGCTAAAGAGCTTTCAAGATGGCAACAAAGGTAAAGGTAAAGCTACTTGGCGACAAACCTTGCTCCCGCATTCACACATAAAATCCAAAGGCTGTGTATTTGGGCAATAGCTATCCGACATGTGTGTGTGTGTGTGTGTGTGTGTGTGTGAAACTGAATGTTTGGGCATTCAGTTGGATGCCTTACCACGACATCCAAGCATACAAATCCAAAGCCAACACATCCTCCTCCTTTTTTTTACAACCAACATGGAAAAGGATTAGCACATAGTGGGAGAGCAAAAGGGAACACCACTTGGGCATTATATCAATTCCATCACTATGTCATAGATCCATGCTTCTCATACATCTAGTGGTCACATGTTCATGCATGAATTGAAGCTAAGTGGTGAAGGTATTGTGCATTACTTGGACTAATCGTTTGCCCTCAGTCATGGAGCCACAAATTCCATGGAGAGAGCATAGCAATAGGGAAGAGCCAGTTGAGAAGATGGTTTCCTCACATCTCACAACTTCCTTTTCCTTTTCTGTGGCCTTTCCTTCCATCATTCCTTCACACTCTCTTGTGTTTCTTCCCCTACCCTTGCCCCCTTCGTCTAACCCCTACGACATCATCATCATCACTCTCATTGTCTTCTCCTCCTCTACCATAGCCACCACCTCGGAAGCTCTCCCTCCCCCTCCTTACCCTTATGTATCTATCATTGTCCCCTACTTGTTGTAGCTTCTCTCCTCTATCTTCTTCACCCTACATGCTGCAATCAGAAATGCATTATTGCCGATGTAGCCACACAACATATTGCAAATCCACTACACAATTCAAAAAATGTCAAGGGAAAGATTTATAATCTACCACAACCCATCATGTATTGGGTATGGAAATCCCTTGAATTTTTTAGCTACGTAAATCTTGCATAAGCTAATGTGTCAATGAAGTGAATCGCTTCTCCATTCACATGGAATTGGGGCCCCATGAGCTTTATTTGTAATTTGTGTTTGCAGATCATGCTGCAAGGCATTTGGGAAAAAAATAAAATAAACAATTCGACTTTGTCAACTATAATCTCTTTTCATAGGGTGTGGGTGTGGTTTAGTTGACAATTTTACTTTTTCTTAAAGAAGGGCATGATCCTCATTTCCCTACTCGCAGATGCTCTTCCATGTTGTAAAAACCTCTTAGCTCCAATCCTTTTGGTTGACATCTGTCTTTAGGGGGACAGTTTGGAAACCAAGACCAACAGGATGAGTAGAATTATGGAGGTGGACGTGGCAACTCTAGAGGCAGGGGGAGCCAGAGAAACCATGGTGGCAAAATGCAAAGGAATAATGACACAAACAGTAGTTTGAATGCTACTATTGTGGAAAACCAGGCCATATGAAGAAGGACTATCGTAAAAGACATATTGATATGAAAAATGGAAAGTTGCAGCAAGGCAACTATGCGTCATCAAGTGATGACAAAAATGAATCACTGTTTGTTATGCTTAGTTCAGTTATGACAGGAGAAGCTAGCTGTTCAAATGATGCATGGTACGTGGATTCAGGTGCCTCTAATCACATGACCATTCATGTTGAGTGGTTTACAGATATATGCAGAATCTGGAGAGACCAGGTTATGTTGAAACAGGGGATGATACTGCACATCCTATAGCACACATTGGAAAGGTGCCACTATCTATGCAGGATGGAAAGACGAAGTACTTGGTAGATGTACTTCACATCCCAAATATAACCAAGAATCTGGTTTGTGTGGGACAGATGGTTGAGCAGGGCCTACAAGTGAGATTTAATTCTCAAGCCTATTTTGTGGAAGATATGAAGAATGATTACTGCCTAGTTGCAAAAGGCAACAAAAATGGCAGGATATTTACCTTAAACGCAGGGATACTAGAAATGAGTGCTGCAATGTTTGCACATGGCAAAGGGGTTGTTGCAGATATTGATATTTGGCATAAGCGCATAGGCCATGTCAACATCCAACGACTAAAGAAAATGCAGGGCCAGAACATTGTTGCAGGATTGCCAAAGTTCAAGGTGGATAATATGCATAAGGTATGCGAGGCATGTCAGTTGGGTAAACAAGCAAGGCATGCATTTCCACAGAATGCAGAAGTAAGTCAAAGATCCCTGGAGGTAATACACAGTGACGTTTGGACTACCAAGTCAACATTAATGGGAGGCTATAATTACTATGTCAACTTTATTAATGACCACACAATTAAAGTCTGGGTTTATTTTATGAAGCAGAAAACTGAAGTGTTCAGCCACTTCAAAAGATTTAAGGCAATGGTGGAAAAGGAAAAGGGTATGCATATCAAATTGCTAAGGTCTGATGGAGGGGGAGAGTATTTCTTCGATGAGTTTAGTGAATTCCTACAGAATCAGGGAATTCAGAGAAAATATTCATGCAGACATACCCCTCAGCAGAATGGGGTTGCGGAAAGGAAAAATAGACCTATTGTAGAAGTTGCTCGTGCCTTGCTAAATGAGAAAAATATGCCAAATTACTATTGGGCTAAAGTTGTGGCGACTGCAGTATATATCATGAACAGAACTCCCACTGCAGCAATGCATGGAGTTACACCTAAAGAAAAGTTTACAGGAAGGAAGCCATACCTATCACACCTAAAAGTTTTTGGATGCATTGCATATGTGCATATACCAGATGAGAAGAGAACTAAGTTAGATCCTAAAGCAAAAAAATGCATCTTTTTTTGGTTGCTCTCTGCAGCAAAAAGGGTACAGGTGTCATAACCCTACCACTCGACAGATGCGGGTGAGCCGACATCTTGTATTTGATGAGATGAGTAGCTGGTATGCACCATTGAAAATGGCAGCAGATGTAGATGCAGGAAATGACAGTGCTGCACAAAATGCAGAGCAATAGTCACAAGCTTTCAGTGGCTCAGGAGAGTCCTCAAATAGTGGGTCCAACAATTCTCCATGGACAAGGAGGCTACGTTCTGGAGCACCTTCTCATGGAAGTGCAAAAAGTGGTACACATGTATCACATAAAGGAAAAGAAAGGTGGACCGGCCTAGTATTTTTGATGTGTCTACAGGTCATTCACATGTTGATGGTGAATCAAGTGGCTCAGAATAGAACCTTGATGATGAGTTGGGAATTCCATCAGTTGTTACACCTGGTGCAAGGAGAAGCAGAAATGCTTCAAAGACACCTGGCAGTGAGCCAACGTTGCACAAGTCCACATGAGTGAAATTTCCTATTGATAGGCTCAGATATGATGGAAATACAGCCCATCATTATGCATACATGACAAAAGTGATATAGGAATCTGAACCTACATGCTTTGAGGATGCAGTAGGAAAGAGGAATTGGGATGAAGCCATGGATGAAGAGATGGCAACATTAGATGCAAACCGCACTTGGGAGTTGGTATCATTACCTCATGATAAGAAGGCTATTGGATGTAAGTGGGTTTACAAGATAAAGCAGAATGCAGATGGGTTTGTAAGCAGGTATAAGGCAAGGCTAGTTGCCAAGGGATATGTGCAAACTTATGGCATTGACTATGAAGAGACATTTAGTCCAGTTGCAAGGATGGCAACTATGAGAGCAGTGATTGTTGTGGCTGCAGCAAAAGGATGGTCATTGCACCAAATGGATGTCAAGAATGCCTTCTTGCATGGTGATTTGCAGGAGGAAGTTTATATGACACAGCCATAGGGTTATGAAGATGATGCACACCCTGAGTTTGTATGCAGGTTGTGGAAAGCCTTGTATGGCTTAAAACAAGCACCACGGGCATGGTCTAACAAGATTGGTCAATATCTTGTCACCATATTTCCAATGCACATTTTTCACTTTATGTGAAAAAGATGGACAGGGGGATTGTGCTTATAGTCATCTATGTTGATGACTTGATCATCATAGGAGACAGTGATGCAAATATATGTGATTTTAAGATGCTCTTGAAGCAGAAATTTGAGATGAAAGACTTGGGAGAATTGAGATATTTCTTGGGCATTGAGGTGATTAGATCACCAAGTGACATATGGCCATTGCAGAGACAGTATGGATTGGATATGCTATCAAAGTATGGGATGACAGGATGCGAGCCCATTTCAGTTCCTTTGGAGCAGAATGCTAAGCTCAGTGCAGACACACGTGAGCTATTAGAGGATGTTTCTATGTATAGACACATAGTTGGAAGTCTCATCTACATGACTATCACCAAGCCAGATTTAAGCTATGATGTTGGATTGGTGAGTCAATTTATGCAAGCTCCAAGGAAACCACATTTGGATGCAACTAGGCGCATCTTGCGGTATGTGAAGTCCACTCTACATTATGGACTTTTTTATGAGGCTGGTAGACTAGTTGAGTCTATGGATACATGGATGTTGATTGGGCTAGTAGTATCTCGGATAGGAGATCTACTAGTGGATTTGTGTTTTCTCTTGGCAGTGGTGCTATTAGTTGGAGCAGCAAGAAGCAACCCACAGTTGCTTTGTCAAGCACAGGAGCTAAGTATCGAGGTGCAGCAATAGCTGCATGTGAAGTAGCTTGGTTACGGAAGCTACTTGATGATATCGGCCAGTCAGTGTAGAAATCTGTTGTCATAGACTGTGACAACATTAGCAGCATCATGCTTGCTAATAACTAGGTCTATCATGCTAGAACAAAGCACATTGAGGTGCATTATCATTTTGTGAGAGAGAAGGTTCTAGCAAGAGACATTGATCTTGTGTTTGTCAGCACCGAGGAGTAGCTGGCTGATATCTTTACAAAGGCATTGGGCACAGACAAGCTTCGCAGATTAAGAGGCTTACTTGGTGTACTGGAGTTGGATTTGAGCTTGAGGGGGAGTGTTGAGATATCAAGCTCAACTACACATGTGACTTCTGGGTGACCGTCATTTATGTCACCAGTGTAGTTGGTTGTGGCTGTTACATTGCCACCAAATAATAGCTGTATGACAGCTACTCTTGTGTGTGGTAGTTGTGGCATAGTTGGATGGCCATGTATGTATGGTTTGGGTTCCACACTATGGATCATGTACTTTAGGGTTACAGCTTTTGGGTATACCCCCTCCTTCACATAAAGTGTTGTGTGGCTTTTTGCAAGTAAAAGGAAGAAGATAGCTTCAGCCTTCATCTCTTGTGTCTTCTCCCTTGTGTTGTTTATTTGTTGCAAGCAAGACTCCTCCCTCTCTCTTGATTTCTTCACACGCACGTGCATGAAAGATATGTTCTTGGCGACATACAACACCACGCCTTCGTTGATAAATTCGTGCACCAAGCGTGCAAGTGTGTGCCTCCTCTCTGTAATGAACATCAACTAGAAACATACAAATCCTTCTCAGTGCACATGGGACTAGAGGGTGTGTGTTTAGGACTACAATTGTTTGCTCTAAAATGACTTACTATGGCTTAGTCCTCAACGTTTGGCCCATCAGCAACAATGATTTAGTCAAACAAAGGACCATCAAGGTCTAATTTCACAACAACAAAAGCAATGGTGTCCATTAAAGAGACGAAGGACGCTTTGGTGTTCTCTATCTAGTTTGCAGTCCATGGTGCATATAATCTTATTGCTTTGTCTAGCACAAAAGTGATGTCCCTGTCAAATGGCTCACCCTTGAGAATTGTTGTTGTTGTCTCAACTAGCAATGAAATGAAAGAAAGGCCTCCCTTTCCCACAACTCTTTTAGCAATGGTGAGCACTTTGATTCTGAAGAAGCTATCAACTTGTAGCACATCCTTCAATTGCAACACGAACGCATGTGGGACATGGGAGGGTGATTGTCTCACAACATTGTGCATCTGTTAAGTCAATGTGCATGAAGACTGGGTAAGACACATCCTTAGTCTTGAAAGTTCCAAGTTCCATACTTTGCTAGGACCTTGCCTTCGAAGGCGAAGCGGTATGGGACAAAATCGAACAAAGCATCTATTGGAAGAACAAGCAAACTATTTGGTTGCACCAAGCCTAATTTTGCCAACAGTATGGCCCCTCCTTGCTGAAACTCGCTATTCACATTGTTGGTTGGGGCAACTGGGACCTTTCCCTTTATATTGTTGATCTTAGGTGAAACATTGGAGCTTGCTGCAATCAAGAGTTATGATATTGTTAGCCACTTGGGCTTGTTTAGGCAAGTTATTTTGATTGACGGAAACTGAAAATTTGCCTAGAGTTATCATATTGTTAGCTATTTAGGCTTGCTATGTGAGTTATTTATTTTGAATGCACAAACCGAAGAACAAAATATAAATTGCCTAGAGTTGCAAATCGCAAGGTGCGTTTCAAGAGGCAATGTCAAATACTTCACGGATAACACAATGATTAACTAAAAGCATTCTTGAACATATGATTTTCGTTTGTTTCTTGCAACGAAAAAGACACCAAAATCCTAGATGTTTGTAATCTCTGACAAGCAGTCCTCCTTGGGAATTGGTGGATAAGGCTCCAACTCTATCCTGTAGCACATGTGCAAAATGCAACCCTTTTTGCTCAACTCACTTTGTACTGGCCAAGGGCAAACAGAGACATTATGGACAAAGCAAACAAAAAAGAATAAAGCCTTAGAGGAAAACAAAACATAGTTGGGCACCTTCAGCATATGCCTGTTTGGCTATTGCATAGAAAACATTTTTCAAAGTCTTCTTGCTGGTCTTTTTAATGTCAGAATGCTTGAGAAGAGTCGCATCTTTGTTGCCTCCCTTCGTCGGCATCAACACTAGTGGAACGTCAATCACTGTTGGAGGGCCGAGAGCTATGGTTTTTAGGAGACAACCACCAGACACATATATGAACTCTTGGTTGGCAAGTGCATGTACTTCGTCACTTATAATAACTACAACGTTCAATCGTTCAGTTTAAAAAACATATGGACAATTGATTTGATCTTGTGGACAAAAGAAAACTAAATCACGTTAGGTCAATAGATGGTAGAGAACACGATTTTACACAGTAAGCTTATACTCTTCATTGGCCAAAACCAGTCCCAACATCCAAGGGAAGTCATAGAAAGTAAGAGCACACATAGGACTTCTAAGAAGCTTTGAGGTGGCTCTGGTTATGCGAAGGTGTGAACATGGGTGGGGCTTCTACCCATACACTAGAGAGCTCCAAGGTGATTCTGGCTATGCAAGAAAGGGGGATCACGATAGACTAAGCTCTGAGGTGGCACTGGCTATGCAGAGACCACCAAATGTTGAAGAAGGCGGATGATGATGATGCAAGAAAAAGCAGGTTGAAGTAGGTGAAGATAAAAGCAATCGCGCAGATGTGGCGGAGTAGTTATTGCAACCAGACAGACCACCAAATTCCAAGCAAGAAATGTGGATGACGATCATGCAAGAAAGAACAGGTAGGAGCAGGTGAAGATAAAAGCAATCAAGAAGAGGTGGGGGAGTAGTTGATGCAGCGTGACGGAACTAAAGGGAGAGAACCAAGCTGCATGCAACACCTTTGTTGGTTTGGAAGTGAGCTACATCGGCATGTAGCAATTGCAAAAAGCTTGCTTTTAAGATTGGCCCATGCTTCCTGTGAAGTTTTGCTAAGCTAATTCTTCATTTCAGTAATATCTATTGTTATCATAAGCACATTGTCTACTTCTTCTACCATTTCCTTGAGTTGTACTTCAACATTTTCAAGTGCACAGATACGGTCTTTCAAGAGTGTATTCTCAATCTATAATTCTCTCTTATCAGCTCCCATTTTGTCAAGTTGAATAAAAAAACTCATCCTTCATTTCTTGCAGCCATGCTTTGATAGTAGGCATGCATTCTTGCTATACTTTGACCTGCCCTATCAATTTTTCTATGTATCTATTTTGATGTTCCTTGGAGCTGTGGTATTCTTTAGCCATCTCTGCAACCTCTGCATGTGCATTAGCCAGCTCTTTCTCAAGTTCTATCTATTTGAGAAGGAAACTCTTTGTTGCCCCCCTTTCTTTCTGTATCTCCTATACTTGCTTTTGCAATTCCCAGTTCATTTTTCTTTGCTGATCATAGTAGTCTTTCATTGTAATTAAGGCATGGTCTACCTCCATTGTTGACACCTCCTCATGTGTTCTCTTTGCCATTGTATCTAGGATTGGGGTATCCAAAAGAACAGTAAGTTTTCATAGTGGTGAGAAACCACCTATCGGGCTATGTGAAGGAGTATTGAGTAGGATTCTTGGGAGGTCATCTTCCGGCTGCACCCATGTTTTTTTTTCTACTGTGTTTGCTCTTGGATGTAGCTCAATCTTCCTTGTTGCTCGCTTCTCTGATTTTCTTGGAAGCTCTGCTTCTTTGGCAATGGGAGTATCCCATAACGATTCTGCTAGTGATGTTCCATACACCGCTTGCATGCTCTCTTCATGTGAATAGTTGGCTGCCTCCAAATCTTGTACCAAGGCATCTTTTACCAGGGATCCAGGTTGTGCCTGCTCTCTTGCTTTGTATCTGGGCTATTGATGATTGGCAAAATCTTCGAGTGTGCATTTGTTGACATTGAGTCCTTTTTCACAATTTCGCTCAGCACCCTTGAATGCAGGATATGAGCCCAACTGATTCTGGTCCCCTTTTCGGCTGCTTTGAGCAAGGCACATGAGTCGTGGCTCATTGTATTGGTTTTGACCAACAATTGCATTCTCTCCAAATACCAAATTAACTGCTGCCTTCTCCCACTATCTTGCACATTACTGACAACAAAATACATTTTGGCCATCTCAGGTGGAGCGAACTCTTGATGCATCTCTTGATCAATATCCTTTTGATATGCTACCTCCTCCCTTATCGACGGTAATTGAAAAACTTCAGAAATGACTTCGGGGGTAACCATCAATGTATCTGTCAACTTACCTCCCATTTTCCAGAAAGACTCATACTCTTTGAGAGCATCGGGTGAGGATTTCCAAGCCGGTGCAACAAGCCAATCTTTTTCAGCCATTTTTGGTTCTTCAACACATCTAGAAATACTTTGCCTCTAGGAAAGGTAGATGTAATTATTTGCTTCTTTAGTGTTGGTTGTGGCGTCTCATAGTCGCTCTTTGTCTCTTCGTTTGCTTCCATAATGATGGCTTATTCTACAGTAGGGCTCTGGCATGGGCTCTTTCATGCGGGGGTCATCTACTTCTTCCTGGGAGCCATGTCTGAGTCGAGGAAGGCAGTAGAGATGAGGAGGTCAAGGGATGGCTATTAAGGGTGAGAAGAGATCGGGGTTGTAGGGCAGGACTTATGTTTCGGTGCCATATGTACCAATTTGTGTGGCGTGGAGCTTGCTGGGACTAGAGTTTTCTGTTTGATCTTTGTTAAGCTTGCTTGTTGTTGACTGGCAGTCGAAGTTGGCGATTGGGGGAGAGTTGCATTGAGCTCCCATCCTCAGATTATTAGAGTCCTTGTGAGGATCGCATCCGTGTCATGTGTAATTTCCATGATTGGCCAAGTCGCGAGGCTGGAGCTTCGCATGAAAGTGGGGAATTATCCACATAGTGTGGGTGGTGAGGTCGTATGCTTGCATTCTAAGGCAAGAGTATGATGAACCTCTGGAATGGTGCATCGGATGGGACAAAATTCCCTTGGCAGTGGATAGTCGGTGGGGCGATAGTTGAGGGTGCGGATGGTTGACTTGCTGGATTCGGGGCAAAGTCGGATGCTTGGCAGTGTGCGCACCTTTAGTTGGAAGAGGGGCGAATGCGAGCCAAGCCTCGTATGTGTTAATCGGACGTGACACGTTGCCTTAGGGTCAATCAGATTTTGGTCGAACAGATTGTGGCAAAGCGCTAGCGGACGTGGGTTGGATATATCCGACTGGGCCGGTTGTGCTATCGGACTGCGCCTATCCTTGTTTCTTACTCAGCCAAGAGATGGCACCAGATGCAAGTAAAAAACAATACCCTGTTGTTGATCTTCTGGTGTCAGCATCACCTGCCCAATCATTGTCACAGAACCCGCCTAGTTCGATGCCTTTGGTGTAGGTGATCCCGTAGGTGCAAGTACCCTTTAGATACCTCAACACCCATAAACCTACATCCCAATGACTCTTCCTAGGAGAAGCAGAGAACTGGCATAATAGCCCAACTGCATAACAAATATCAGGTCGAGTATTGGTAAGGTAAAGCAAGCTTCCTACCAATCGTCAGTACAAAGGAGTATCGACTGGCTGAGAAGTGTCGTGAGCACTCGACCTCCATGGGAGTTACTGTTGTCCTGCAATCCTCCATCTGAAATCTCTTCAGAAGTTCTCTGCAATATTTGTCCTGTGAAATGAAGATCCCATCTTTGGCCTGCTTTACTTCTATCCCAAGGAAGTAGTGTAATAACCCAAGGTCAGTCATCTCAAAGTCTGATGCCAATCGGATTGCGTTCTCCAAGGAGTCAGACGCTTGTCAGACTGCTACTTTAATCAAATATGGCTTTTTTGTATGCTCTAGCTCTCCTATGCTACTCCAGTCAGACTGCTACTTTAATCAAATATGGCTTTTTTGTATGCTCTAGCTCTCCTATGATGACATTATAATTAACCCCTTGTTTGCCAAGATAAAATAAAATTACCTAATTAGATAGTTTGCTACTTTGTAGTTGGTTTGAGTGTCCTATCGGGCGGGCTGTCGCTTGATGTCGGAGCTGTTTTGTCAGGGTAGAGGAGAGATGTCTGCTTTTGTAGTAATCTTTGTTGCTGCTGCTTTGCATAGTGCTCTTTAGTTACGACTCTTGATTTCTTCCATCAGTCGATGTGAAAATATTTCTGATATTGCATTATTTTCTTCATTCGCCACTACAAATAGTTTTTCTTTGATTTTCTATAGATTGAACAATTGTAATTGCTTGAATCCTTGTAAGTGACTTTCTTCTACCTGTCCTTGTATATGTGATATACATATAGTTTATACTTTTGAGATGCTTGGTATTGTGGTAACCTGAAATATTGAAACAGAGTGAAAATATTCTATTGTATATGCAGAATCATGCAGAGAAATTGTATTTATTTTTGTCTCTGTTGTATGATATGCAATGTATGGTTTCAATCTGAAGCCATTTACTGGTTTGTCAAATGCATTACCATGGAGATTTGAGAGAAGAAATGTCCCTTGTTCATATGCCTCAATTACACTTAATGGACCATCATATTTGAGTTTGAATTTTCCTGGCATTTTTCTTAGTTTGGTGTTGAACATCAACACTAAATCTCCCTTTTTGAAAAGCTTAAGCTTTATGTTTCTATTTATCCATGCTGCTCTTCTTCTTTGAATAATGTTAACTATGTGAGAGCTTGTCAATCTATCCTCATCCAATTGTAAAAGCTACTCCAATCTTGCATTAATGGAGTATTCTGGGGAAAGTTTGTTGTCAATTGCTACTCTGAGACTTCCTGCAATAAATTCCATGGGTACTACTGCCTCACATCCATACACTAGTCTGAAAGGTGTCAATCCTATGGCTACCTTGTGAGCTCTTGTTAATGCCCAAAGTACTGAGTCTAAATGCTGATCCCAATCCTCTGGATGATCAGCAATTGTTCTTTCATAAACCCTTTTCATTAACTTGTTTGTACTCTCAGCCAAACCATTGGCTTGTGGGTAATATGCTGTAGAATTTTTGTGCAACATCATGTGCATTTTTGTCATCGTTCTGATTGTTTTGTTTATGAAATGGGTCCCTCTATCAGACACAATCTCAATTAAAACACCAAAACTAGTAACAATATTATGGTAGAGAAAATGTGCAACTATTCTTGCTTTACATGTTTTGAGTGCAATAGCCTCTACCCATTTTGTGCAATAATCAATACCACCAAGTATATATTGATTACCTGAATATTTTGTTGGAGGCTTGATTGGTCCAATAAAGTCCAATCCCCACTTTTGAAATGGACCCAATGGAAGGATGGGTTGGTGTGGCATCCTATCACTATCCATTTGTCTATCATCTCTTTGGCAAGGTAGCCATGATTTTGCATAATTGTGGGCTTCATGTGCTTCTGTTAATACAGCTTTTTGCTCATGGTCCTAGACACATCTCTTGATGACGTGATCAATGCCCCTTCTATACAACACTCCAGCAATGATAAGAAAAAGTCTGCTTTGCAACACTAACTTCTTTCTTTGATCTTGATTCATTGTTTCTGGGATTAGTCCATCAGTGAGGAAAAATAACATTTTGTCATACTAGTTTGGCTGCTCATCAATTCTTACCATGAACAAATTTGCATCGGGAAGCTCATCTAGTATACCTGTTGGAGGCTCTCCTGACTACAACCGGGGGAAATCTTTTGGCGAGCTTTTTAATGTGAGCTTTTTTACCATTTCCTTTGTTTTTGCGAGCTTTTTTTAGAAATCCATACATATTTTTGTTATAAGAAAGATGGGGAGGTTAGAAAGAGGGAAAGAGAATATAGGATATGTTCATTTTCATAGCATGTGGGAGGGGTGGAAGAGTGTATACTATGCACAAGGGGGGGGAGGATATGAGTGGCAGTAGGAGGCAAAAAATTATGGAAGATATGTCCATATTCAAAGTAGAAGGGAGGAACTATGGGAGATATGTACATTTTAAAAGTGTACAATTTGAAACTTTTGACCTCATATTTGGATTCCTCGTCGAATTCCGGTCATTTTGAGTACCAACATGACCATATTCTGATAAAAATGGAAAAATTCCATTTTTATCAGAATATGGTCATGTTGGTACTCAAAATGACCGGAATTCGACATTTTTCCATTTTTATCACAATATGGTCATGTTGGTACTCAAAATGACCGAAATTCGACGAGGAATCCAAATATGAGGTCAAATCTGTCAAATTATACACTTTGAAAATAAACAAATTTCCCACATGCTCTCCCTTCCCCTTTACATTTAGTAGATGAACATAACTTTCACATTCCTCATTCTCTCTCTCCTCCTTGCACTCCTCTTTGCATACCTTATAAGTTCCCCCTCTACGTTCTCCACTATGATAATGAATATATGTTCCAACTCCCCTCCCCTCCCTTCTCCATGCCACCTTACCCATGCGCCCGTCCCTCCCCCTTTCCTTTATCTCCCCTCCCCCCCTCTCTCCTCTTAACTGCAACCACAACCCAAACTTTCAACCCACCCCACTCCATGACCCCCCCCCTCTCTCTCTCTCACGTGAATGAAAAGCTCGCAATATTCATGAAAATTGAAAAAAAGCTCATGACAAAAAGCTCACCAAAAAATCACACCCACTACAACCTACTCAAATAATCTATGATTGCATGCTGTTTCCTTGGTCTACGGACAATTGTGTAGTCAAACTCTTGCAACAATAGCATCCATGTTGCTAATCTTCCTGTTAGATGCTGTTTGACCAAGTAAATTAAAGCCTGGTGGTCAACATGAAAATGTACTTTGTTAGCCAAAGATAATGTCTCAATTTATTCAAGCATACACCATACCAAGCGCTTCTCTTTCTATTGTTACATAGTTCTTTTCATGCTTTGTCAGGATTCTACTTGCATAATATATAGGTCTGAACCATTTAGGTGATTGTTTTTGCATGAGGACTACTCCCACTGCTGAATCTGATGCATCCACAAAGACTTCAAAAGGAAGAGACCAATCAGGAGGCTGTAATATAGGTGCAACCATTAGTATCTTCTTTAGAATGTTGAAAGCTTATTCTTGAGGAGTGTCCAAGATGAATGGTTCAGTATCCCTTGTGAGTTTAGTGAGAGGATAATAGATATCATCAAGATATCTCAAAAATCTGTAGTTCCCTTTTATTTAGCCAATGAATCTCTATAGTTGCTTGACAGTTTTTGGAGCTTTAGCATTCTGGATTACTGAGACCTTGTTAGGGTCAATCTCCATGCCTTCTTGTGACATAATATGTCCCAGTAGAATCCCTCTATTAATAGCAAAAGCACATTTTGCTGGGTTTAAGCTCAGACCAGCAAATCTACATTTAGCAAAGCATAATGACAAGTGATGCAAATGATCCATCCTTTTTCCAATTACTAAGAAGTCATCCAGAAATACCTTCATGAATGAGGTTAGGTACTTTGCAAATACCTCTTGTATATATTTTTGGAAAGTGGGTGGTGCATTTTTCAATCCAAAGGTCACATTGGATGCAAATACACCCCATTTTGTTACAAATGCAGTTTAAATATCTCTGTCTTCTGGAGCCATTCTGATCTGGTTATACCCACTAGAACCATCTAAAAAACTATAAATCTCATGTCCAGCCATAGCATCAGGCAATGAATCACAAAATGGAAGAGGGAATGGATCAGTGATGGTTGTTGCATTCAACTTTTTGTAATCAACACATATTCTCAGTTTTCCATTTTTCTTTGGAACAATAACAATTGGAGATAGCCATGTCACATGTGTTAGGGGATATATGAAACCAACCCTCAGCAACTTGTCAATTTCCTCCTTTACCAACTTGGCATAATTTGGATTCATTCTATATCTCCCTTGAATGATTGGTACTACATCAATTTTTAGATTTATTCTATGTTGACAGAATGATGAATCTACCCCCTTCATATTAGTGTAATGCCATGCTAAAATGTCCTTGTACTGGCCTAATAACTCTCTAAGAGCCACTTTGAATGGTGGGGGGAGATTTGTACTTACCATGATTGTTTGTGGGTTGTCATTGTCTCCCAAATTCATTTCTTCCAAGTCATTTTGTCTTACCCTGGCACTCCTTTGCATTTTCTCTTCAAACTAAATTTCTGCTTCTTGAATTGCTTGTTTTGGTGATGTAGAAGCAAGAGATCTTTTTGCATCATTGTTGTCTACATTTATATCCTTTTTTGTCATCTATTGTTGGTCTTCTTTCCGCCAGTAATCCAATTGTTGTTGTCTTGATTTGTTGCCATCTGTTGTTGGTCTTCTTTTTGCCAGTAATCCCGCTATTGTTGTCTTGATTTGTTGTCGTCTATTGTTGGTCTTCTTTCTGCCAGTAATCCGACTATTGTTGTCTGAGGAATTTTGTATTGATGCAGTCTAGCTTGATTGGTTATAGCTTGCCTTTCTGGTCATTTGCACCTGGCTATTCGATGTGAGTAAATTGTACGCAACTTTTGTAGTAGTGCAAACTATGTAGATTTGATATGTGAACTATGAATGATCATTCACTGCTCTAGCCTTGCTATCGTATTGGGTTGGGCTATGGTTTTGTATGAGTGGCATACTCACATACAAAGATTATCTAGTACAATTGTTTCTACTTTGACTTGCTTTTATTTTTGTGGAGTTGTTGCTTTGTTATCTCTGCTATTTGTTATCAGCGCGAACCAAAGATTTGGGGAATGAACGATGTGAGGATCGCCAAATGTGTTCAGAGTGCATTCAATAAATGAAAACACAGATCACACGTCAACTCAAATGCAACAAGTGCAAGGAGTCGGACAAGAGACTGACAGGAGTCGGCGGATTGCATGTAAACTGAACTAAACAATGAAAGAACATCAGAGAACTCATGAATTTGCAAAACGGATATATATTGTATTATGCTTCAGCAAAGATTAACAACAACTCAACCTCAAAAGGGGTTGCTATAGGACTTTTATAGCTGTCCAGATTCATTTTTATTGTTATAAGTTTGCAATTAGTTATATCTTTTAGTAACAGCCCTTGTTACAAAACATCATACTATTGCATTAGCCCACTACTTATCAGTTATAGAAAGTGGTATCCACTACATACTTAGTAACTACCTTGTGCCATGGGACTGACTTATCCTAACCTATGCTGACCTTGGGTTATTGGCCACGTAGGTGGAGACTGAGTCTTCAACAAACAATTAGTGAGGAGAACTCAAAACATTACCACGACAGTGACAAATGGCTTCTTCATCACAGCTTGGGCGTGGCTCAGCCATACTCATCATGTCTGAAAAGAAATCGCGACTAGTTGTCCAAGAATGTGTCAAATCAAGTGTAGTTGTTTTTTCTACAAGGCTCAATGCTAACACTCTTTGGTACGCTTGCATGTGTTTCTTGTTGTTGTTTTGGCCTTGCAGAGGAAGTAGATCACACATTCGCTTGATAGGGGGTCGTGGGAATCGGAAGCGGCAGTCTTTTTGTCTCATTTTTGTAGGTCTTTTGGTGTTTATGTGTTTGAAAGTCTCGCATGTGAAGTGGGAGTTCTTTGTTGTCTGTTATGATGTGCTGGTCCATGAAATGTTATATCGCCTCATTGCCGCTAACGCCGTAGATGGTTGCTTCTTCTAACCATAGCAAAAGCCTTGGTCATGCTGACTTCCCCTATTTTGAAATTTAGTGATGAAGAAGTAGTCCTTTAACATGCCTAGAATGGAATTGTCCTGGCAAAGCAAAGTCTCCAATGCCCAAAATTTGTGTGCGTAGTATTGCACAATCATCGTTGCCAACGTTAAACATGTTGGTGAATGTACCTCTTAGCTTGGATGCTACAGAAGGAGTAGGAGAGTTGGGAGAGGCCACACTACTGAAGGGGACTTCGAAGCCCTTGGACCCACGGGGTCTCCTCATCCAAGCTCTCCATCTCATCGAAGAACTAACTTCAGGCACGGGCTCTTTGGTCGAAATTCTTCCAGATCACCAGTGTATGTATAAGACCTCTAACAGGGCACACTCAAACTTTAATTCTATATTTTTTTTCTAGACTACCCCACACGACAGGTGTAGGGATAGGGTGATGGACACAGTCATAGAAGGGATAGCTTAATGCACCGGTTGGTAGGATACAAGTATGGTGATGGGTGTGGGAATAGCTTAAGGCACCAATCGGCAGGATGGGTAGTGCCATGTGTTAGTGGGATGGGACGTAGGTGGTATCCCCATGGTCGTAGGGATGAGCTAAGACTATGCATAGAGGGATAACAAGGTCAGTGGGATAATGGTATGGCCATGGGTGCACGGATAAGATGATGGTGACGGTCGTGGGGATGAGCTTAACACGCCAATCGGCGGGATATCTTGATCGATGGGATACGAATATGGCAACGAGCTTGGGGATAACTAAAGGTGACGGTCGGTGGGATACGAGTATGGCAATGGTCATGGGAGTAGGACGATGGCGATGATCGTGCGAGTAGTGCTAAGGCCACGAGTCAATGACTGTTAGTCCGACAGGATCGCTAATTATGACACGCATTAATTAGGGCAGCGGGTTGGACTGTGGTCAGAAGTTAGGTCATGGGGATAGGCGCTATGGCCATGGGTCAACAGAGTTTGACCGATGGGATAGGGCTATCGCAACGGTCGACGGGATAACGCTAAGCCATCGACCCATGGGGATAGGAATGCGCTATGTTGACTGATTTTTGATGATTTTTGATAGATTTGGAGTTTCTCTTCATGGTTTTTTGTGCTAGGGGGATGCTATACTACCTAGTCTACCTACTCAATGCAGAAAACATGAAAGAAAAACAACATTTGAGTGCAAAAATGAGAGATTTCTTGAGGGGTGACTGCCAACACATAAAACAACTTTGATTTTCAGCTTGATTCTTCATTCTTGGTTGTTTTTTGTGAGATTTGACAACATACACATAGCAATATGAGAAACTATGTTACTATCATTTCAAAACACTAACAAACCTCAAAAAGAAGCTTCCTAAACTCAAAAATGCTCTTCAACATAAAATAATAGTTTTCTGTCTCTTTTCCATTGAACTCACACTTCCTTCCTCATACCTCCCCTACAACTCCACTAACAAAGCTCCAAGTTAAGCTTGAAGCCATGTGCAATGGGTAGATTATGAAAGAAAGCAAATGCAATGCAAAAGCATATCTTGAACTCCCCAACAATGGTGCCAAAAGTGTGTAGTCTTGACAATGACTCATGTGTCATGGGGATCTTGAAGGAATGCTGATGAAGCCTCCACTCCAAGCTACTCCTTGTGAGAGCAATGCAAGCATGAGCCATCCACTTGTGTCACGCAAGCGGCTTCCTGTGCAGATCTGTGAGTTGACGTACGAAGGCCATTTCGAGTTGCACGGTAGTGTTGTCAACGTATTTGCGGATGTGGACTATGCTCAGACGATCTTGCCGTGCTTTATCAAGACAATGCAATGGTGGTTGTTGCAATCAAGAGGCACCTACATTACAGTCTTAACTATCTCAGTGGGTTGGTTCGTCCCAACCCTCACAATGCGCGTGCTCCTGGAATTGTTAAGAAGCACACTTTACAAGGAGAACAACATCGCTATTAACACTATGTGGAAATAACACATCGACAATTTGCAAGCGCCTGATGAAATAAGCCAAGGCCAGCCAATGTGGCAACAAATAAAGACTCAGCAGATGATTGCGAAGCAACAGACATGTTTGTGCACAGCATATACAGAGCCCAGTAAGTGATAGACTACAAAGACGAGTTGCCCCATTTGAAGGATTCTCCCCACTCAGCCTTTTTTACGATAGGGATTGTGAGGAACTTGGGTTCCCCACACTATTTTATGGTGATTGCAGAATGTACAGTACATTTGTTGATCGAACATACCAAGACATTGTCAAGTGGGAGCTACGAAGCGAAGATCGCCAATTTGCTCTCTCTTTTGAGAACTTGTTTTTTAAGATGATGAAGGTCCTTGTCCAGCAAGTTCTTTCAGCTTGTTGGGTACATATGTGGAAAGAGCAACTACAACAAGGGTTTGATTTGTGAGCAGAATTGGTCTTTCATGATACCAACATTGAGCAGGTCCTAAAATTTCAAATAGGTTACAAAGACTTTGTCTAGTTGCGCACATCTATAGACTACAAACACAAGCTAAAATGCAACATTTTTGCAATGCTATGGCAACTTGGGTCCCCCACCTTCTTTGTTATATTTTTTGTTGTGGTAGAATGGAGGTGGGCATCGTTGGTTTCATGTTCGAGACAGCTCTAGCAAATAAGCCACAAAATACAACCACCAACAACACGATGCAAGAGCTCCAAGAGATCATTAGGTCTGATCCGCAGACATGGAGAACCCCTTCGCCAACATGTCTGGGGGAAGGGAAGGTCAGCAACAACCAGCTCTTGAAATGCACACAGGGACTGAAACCAACTTTGTGGACCCGGGGATCACATCTTTTGCAAGGAACTAGGGAACGCCTAGATGATGAAGATCCATGGATGAGGGACTTTCGGGGACAAGACCCTAACCGGGAGGATGCAAGAGGCTCCCAAGGAGGGGCATATTATGAACTCCCAACATTCTTGGTGCCACCAACCTTCGCCAACTATGACCACAAGCTCCACCCTATCAGCCAATGCAAGGAACCTCCATGCCAATGCCCCATGACCCACCCCCTCTAGGAGTCCAACCATTTCCACTCACATCTGTTGCTCCAATGAATGTAGGCCTTGGTGCATCCACCACAATGCCGGTACTAGCAACTTAATGGATTCCACCACCATCCAGGCTTAAGGCCAGCCCTATGTCCCGTTATGCCCACAGTGGCGCCGCCTCCAAATGGTGAGGATCATGAATTCCTCAAGGAGCCAACCCATAGCCATCTCCAAGTTGATGACCAAATTCCTTGGGGAAGGAGACCCGATCTCCCACGTGGGGCGATTTGAGAAAAAATGTGAAGCCTTTGGAGCTCTCAGAGATCTAGAAATGGCTAATGCGTTTGGTCTCAGTCTAGATGGCAAAGTAAGCCAATGGTATAGGGCTCTCACCTCGAAAGAAAAAGTCAATTGGGAGACAGAGAAATTGTAGTGTTCACCCCTAGTGGACATAAATGGAGCCCGATTAATCAGTTATATGAGGTGAAGCAGAATGACAAGGGATCCCTTCAGGATGACATATCTAGAATCAAGCACATCAATTCCCATTGCAAACCATACGAGCGGATGAGCGACAAATGATTGTTGCCCCACTTCCTCATCAGGTAAGCAAACCCAAAGCTGCATGACCACCTGATGGTTATGAATCCTACCTCCTTCAAACTATGTAGCAGGTGGCTATCTGTATAAGTGATAATATGATGGACAAGGCTAGCTCGGATAAAACCTTGACCCCATCAGAAGTATCACCATCGGTCAGGTCTTCCAGTGTGGAGACGACCAAGAAGGAGATCAACGAGCCCAAGGACTTAGATATGAGTGAGCTAGCCTCAAATTTTTTAAATCAACTTGGCCAATAGTGGAGGTCCAGTACCTCCAAGGAGGCGCCAAGCAACCCCCACTTGTTTCCACGGAGAGATAATGTCTGGTGCGGGATCTGTAATGGTGGCAACCATCCCTCCAATGAGTGTCCCCGCTACCTTAGGGCAAGGCCAACCCTGTACTGTGCACACTATCATAGATGGAGGAACCACGATACCTCCCAATGCCGATTTGCAAGGTCCCTTCCCCAACCTATGAATCAAGCGAGACCCCCATTAGCCCTAATGGCTCCGCCTAATCCTATAAATGCATAAGGTGCCCCTTTGGCTAGTTCAGGCCAGTACAGAGCACAACAAGCTCCGTTACCATCGCCCATACTGGGTCCTCAACCTCCCCTACCCCGTATAGCTCATGTCAATCAAGTATTGGTAGAGGAAGTGCCCAATGATAGGGAGAAGATGGATCCAGACCATGGACCCCTCGACTACTACCCCTACAAGGAAGGAAGTGGCACCCTAAGTCACTACCTCCTGCAAGAGGATCAGCAAGTCCCCATGTTCTAGACTACTCCCTTAAATGCAAGGGCCAGAGACATAAATTCTATTGCTTGAAGGCCCCTAATCCAATGCTATACTTGCTAGGGCCCACACAGGGCAAGTGAGTGTCCCTACAAAGGTACTTTGAACCCTCCGATGTCATGCTTCAAGTGTTAGGGACCACATTTCTTAAAGGAATGCCCCTATAGGGATCTTACCCTAGCTGCTTCTCCCACGACAGGCCCTACACCCTTGCATGTGGGATACGAAATTGAGCATTTGTTCAAAGACTATCCCTTGAGAAGACCAGCAACCCCAGTCACCTCACCTAAGAGCACCAGCCTTAACTTTCTAAGTATCAAACAAGGCCAGGTGGCTGCGGTACCCTTAAAGGTCATCACAAGGATGCAAGCCAAAGCCATGGGTAGGGAAATGAGAAGGAAGGATAGAGGGCCCCTACTACAAGGCTCTGAAGTTTCTCAACATCAGCAAACTTGGTCCAAGAAAGCCATACGAGTAGGTGATGGGCCCAACAAGCTGCTCATTCAAGATGGTTCTGATGAGGAGACAGCCACCCTCTCCACCTCCTCTACCTCAGGACGTGCTTCCATCTAGGGTACCCAAAAGTACCTCCAAGCTCGGATGTACACAAGCTAGTGCAGGTGCAAGTCCTTGCACCCCCACCCAAATATAAGGAAACCTATCCGGACCCAGTCCTAGAGAAACAATATGTAGTAGAGGCTCAAAACTTGGTACAGCAGTGCTAGGAAAAGTTTGAGCATAGACTCAAGGCAAGCAGAGGGTCAGATACCATCCACCCAGCCCACCTGACTAACCATCGAGGAGAAAAGGTGCTCAAGGTGATGGAAAGGGTAGAAGAAGAGGAACGTTTCAGCTTTGATAAGTCAAAGGCTCCAGATTTGATGCAGTGAATGTTCCAAGAGGACCCAGTATTGCAAAATCTATAGGAAGAAGGAGACCTTTATGGTCTTGAGGACTAGCTATCAGTGGGAAGCAAGTCCTCACAAGAACCCCACGATAGTGCTGGGTTTGCTGCCTTCCTCTCAACCAAGGTAAAAATGCCGATCGCCTCTCTGTTGAGAGGGAATCCCATCCTTTGGCGAGACCTATCCAACTAGATGAATGGACAATTCCTTCCCCTAGGCCCTACTAGCCCTAAGGCCAACCAACTGCCAGAGGAGGGGCAAAGCTTACCTAAGGTTCCCATGATCAATAAGCTAGGCCAATACTTCGAAGGTGATGACACAAACGTGGCTATCCCCATAACCTATCAGCACCAAAAGGTTGATGCCATCTTGGATGGGGGAGTGGGAGTGAGTGTCTGTACCAAGGAATGCTAGGTAAAGTGGGGAAAACCTGTGCTCGAGCAAACCCATCTAGTGGTGAAGTTGGCTGATGGCGAAACTATAGAATCCTTGGGATTCCTCACTCATAATAACATCAAAGTATTTGGATTCACGTACCCCATCAGGTTCATAGTCATGGACTTCACCCAACAGCCAGGATATGAAGCCATCCTAGGCAGACCCTTCTTACAAATGTCTGAGCTCTCACACATGACTGGCGTACTGATAACATCTATCTATGGCACAAGGAACAAATCATGTGAGTGGACTTGCACACATACAAGGCCCTGTCAGGACACCTATTCATCGCGGAATCTGACACAACCATTCGAACAACATCCCTGAAGTTGTTCCATCACTGTGAGAGGGAAGAGAATGAGAAAGAGTCTAATGGATTTTGGTATGCACCTCTTCCCAAGCTGGAATTTTCTCAGAATTGGATGCACATCCTGGCCAACATTGATGTTCCAGAGAGAATAGGGTTCCAAATTACAACCCTCGAGCTCGAGAAAATGACCCTAGAGGCTCCCCTTAGAATGTTTAACATGGTCAAACCCCACGAGGTGAGCAAAGGGATAGTAAGGGTCAAATTAGACCTCCACTGGCTAGCATACGTTGGTGCCACTACTGCCCACCATGAGTTCTCTTCCAATTGGGGAGCCAAGGTGAGCAAGGTAACCTCCCTGGTTGGCTCTGTAAGTGCCATGAAAGACTCCCTTCAGAACTCTCGTTATCCAAAAGCTCAACTAAGGCCAAGAGGACCACAGTTTCTAAAGAAATAGAAGAGGAAGGTGGATAAAAGGACAATCTATGACAGGTACCAACCCACTACAAGGCCTACATGATCGAGGATCACAAGATCTTATACCAAAATGCTAAGAGATCTCGGGAAGATAGGTGCTCCCAAGGATATGATGGCCCACCAGCCGCGGTCAAGGAGACCCCCAATCTATATTCATCGCCGATGACCTCTCCCCCAATGAGGAGAATGCTCTCATAGCTCTCCTATGAGAATACAAGGATTGTATGGCTTGGAAATACACCGATATGAAAGGGGTGCCCGTCACTGAAGTTGCATAGCACATGATACCCATGATGGATGATGCTAGGCCAATACGTCAACATCCCTACCCTATGAATCCCAAATACGCACTCATAGTGAGGGAGGAAATCCAAAAACTCATAGATGTGGGATTCACCTATGAGATCGAGCATACCGACTGGGTGTCACCCATCTTGATAGTCTTGAAGAAGAACGGAAAGATTCGAGTATAGATAGAGTTGAAAAAAGTTAATGCTGCCACTAGGTGCGACCACTACCCCTTGCCATTCACGGAACATGTCCTGGAAAGGGTATCTAGAAAGGAAGCCTATAGCTTCCTAGATAGATTCTTGGATACAATCAAGTGTCCATCACTCTACAGGATCAACATAAAATAGCCTTTGCAACTGAATGGGGTGTGTATGCAGCTAGAGTAATGATATTTGGGTTAACCAATGCACCTGCCACCTTCCAAAACGAATGATGATCACTGTATTAAAGTACTTAAGGGACTTTGTGGAAGTCTTCTTGGATGACATATGTGTGAGCTTGATGTGGGATGATCACCTGCAATACCTAAGGCTGTCCTGGAAAAGTGTTGGTTGTACCATATATCCCTAAACTCCCTTAAGTGCCAATTTTGGGTTAAGCATAGCATAATTCTTGGCCACATAGTGTCCCGGAATGGTATCTCCATGGACCACAACAAAATCAAACTCATCTTGGAACTACCACCCCCCACAACACCAAGGGAGTACAGCGATTGACTGGCTACATGGGCTCCTATAGGAGGTTCATCTTATTCTACGTGAACATAGCCCATCCATTATATAAATTGTTAGAACTTAGTATTATTTGATTGGACCAAGGAATGCCAAAAATCCTTCGAAAACTACACCAGTGTTGAGAGCACTAGACTAGAATCTAATATTCCATGTTCATATAGATGCCTCCAATTTCGCTATCGGGTGTGTGTTAGCCCAACCAAGGGAGCATAACCTAAACTACCCGGTGTACTTTGCGAGTCAACACAACTAAATGAGGCCGAGGTCAACTACACAACAAAAAAGAGGGAGGGTCTGGTCTATGCAGTCAAGAAGTTCAGGCATTATTGGTTGGCCAACAAGTTCGTCTTCTTTGTGGACCACCAAGTCATGCTATACTTGGTCAACAAGCCATGCATGATGGGATGCATCACTAGGTGGATGCCAATCCTCTTGGAGTTTGACTTCATAGTTGCTATATGTAAAGGGAAGACCCATGTCCTAGCTGACCACCTCTTGAGAATACCAAATGGCAAAGCCCCTACGAGAGTCAAAGATGACCTCCCCGATGCTTCCCTCTTCCTCATTGACATCATACCTAAATGGGCCACCGAGATCGATCACTACTTGGCCAATGGCTTACTCCTAGGCCAAGCTCTCAAGAAGGATAGAGCCCGCAAACTCGTTAAGGACTTAGCACCATATCAGCTAGTTGTAGGCCAACTATACTGCATGGGCAAGGACAACATCATGTGTAGATGTATGTACGAGCACAAATACATCGAGGTGCTTGAAAAAGCCCACTTTGGAATTGTGGGAGGGCATTTTTTCACTGATGTTACAGCACGTAAGGTGTTCCAGGCTGGTCTTTGGTGGCCAACTCTCTTTAGAAATGCAGCTGAATTTATCAAGTGGTGCGACCCCTACCAGTGTGTGCAAATCCCACATAAGGTGGACATGATGCCCTTAGTCGAAATATTAACTGATCAGCTCTTTGAGAAATGGGGCATAGATTTTATTGGACCTATAAGGCCAGCGGCTAAAGGAATTGGGGCTAGATACATTATCTTGGCCACACAGATTACATCACCAAGTGGGTAGAGGGGAGAGCCACCATGAAGGTAGATGCTAGATCCACTCCTAAATTCTTATATGAGCAAGTTATCATGCGGTTCAGATGTCCTTTAGAGCTAGTCAGGGATCGAGGAACTCATTTCCTCAATGAAGCTATAGCAATCCTGACTAGCGAATTCACGATTATACATAGGAAGTCAACGCGATACTATCCTAGGGTGAATGGCCTAGCTGAGAGCTCGAATAAAACTTGTTGTAAGATCATAACTTGCACAGTAGAGGATAGTCGTACTGACTGGGAGCATAAGCTCATCGCAACCCTATGGGCCTACAAAAAATCCTACAAGGTGGCCACGAACTGCACCCCCTTCAACCTAGCCTTTGGAGTGGATGTGGTGATGCCAATGGAAATTTGTAGTGCCTAGCCTTCGACTTATTGTCAAAGAAAGTCTCACTGAAAATGCCTTCGCAAAATGCTTTATTGACCTTGAAAAGCTAGATGAGACAAGGTTGTATGCAACCATGTGGAGAGGGCCTAATGCAAAAA
This sequence comes from Dipteris shenzhenensis, assembly GCF_047967505.1. Classification (NCBI taxonomy): domain Eukaryota; kingdom Viridiplantae; phylum Streptophyta; class Polypodiopsida; order Gleicheniales; family Dipteridaceae; genus Dipteris; species Dipteris shenzhenensis. The sequence continues at coordinate 24,071,464 of NC_141596.1, forward strand.
GTGGTTCAACTGCAACCTCAAGAACAAAGGCCTTGTAGAGGGTGGTCTTGCACTCCTCTACAGCATCTGCAATACCGAGTGCAAGCTCAAGTACCAAGACATGGGTCCCTACCCTGTTGTAGAGATCACTCCACAAGGAGCGTGCCAAATAGGCACCCTTGATGGAGTAGAAATGGAAGGCTACCTTAACAGGAGCAAATTGAAGAGATATTACAGACCACTCACCCTACCTACCCTTCAAGCCATCCATAGAGAAAAATAACTCAAGGCTGAGGTAGCCCAGATGAAACGCCAGGTGATCAAAGAAGCCAGGGCACATAACGCCAAGCTTAGATAGCGTAAGCAAATGGCATTGCTTAAGGCAAGGCTTGAACACCCAGGATTGATGGATGAACTAAAGGTAGAACCAACTAGGTTGCATGTTCACTTATAGAGTCCGAGCTTGCGCATTCGAGCACTCGTGGATGCGGGAGCGAGCTACAACTTCATCTCCCACAAGGTATGGGAAAAGCTACAAGTACCCCTAAACCTCACCGTCACTTCGATACACTCTATCAATGGCCAACTTTTAAGTACCTTGGGTTTTCTGGACTTGAGTCTAATGGTTGTTCACTAGGAAATAGAAATCCGCTTTTATGTTCTCCCCATAGAAACAACTGACGAACATATCATATTGGGAAGGACCTGGTGTTATGCCGTGAACCATCAAATCAACTAGAGGGCCAGAATAGCTTCCCTCATGAATGGTGGTAGAGCTGTGGTAATTCCTCTTTGTGAACCATGCTCTGCTCCTTCTGTTGCACCCTCACCAACCCAAATCAAGGAAGTTCTATGGGAGAATGAATCTAAAGCTCCACAACCCGCCAAACACCGACCCTCTAAAGAAAGTCCGACCCCGAAGAGAGCATAGGACCAACTGCGGCGGCAACTAGGTGCAATTGCCCATTACTCTGCCACTACTATCCCCCACTCAGGAAAGCCATGAATAGCAAGTACAAGACGCTATTCTCTACACTCAATGCTACTTCAACAGCAACCGACAACCAAAAAAGATCCAAGTAGGCCATGGATCCCTAATCACTCTGAGGACGTCTCTGTTGAAGGCAACCCCAGAACATGATGCCATTCTCACCTCGACTCCCAAGCCCTAATCCACCCCCTTAACTGCCGCAGCATCCGCCCAAGCGTTGGGTTGTGACCAAGATCTTGGAAGACCAAGATAGTTACAATGGCAAGCAAGTCATCTGGGTACCAAAGTTCAAGTCCCAAACTACTCCAAGGGTTCCGAAGGTAGAAACACAAGAACCTGTGTCAACCTTGGATGTAGTACCACAAGAACCTACCATCAGACCAGCTGCAACAACCAAGCCCTAGAGTCTCAAACTGCCCTTGTACCAAGAATTGTACAACTCAACACGAGAATCACCTAGGACAACACAAGAACCGACCCCTATAATGAGGGGAGTTACATAAGAACCTTCCTCCAAATCCGAAGGAGAACCATCAAAGATTGTTTTGATCATACCATCACCGATGGCGCCGCCGCTCGACTCGCAAGAGCAACTGTCTACGTTGAGGGCAATCACACAAGAACTCACTTATCTTGCGACCAAGGGTCATCTCGCAAGGAATCATCACCATGCTAGTGTACCTCTGGCATCCAGGGTGAGACACAAGCTAGACACATGCTCTACATGGCTGTTAAGACATGATGCGGCAACATGACATTCATCAACACTGCATTCCACATGATCATCGAGTCCAAGTCTAGGTGAGTTTGTATGGTAGGCATATTACCCCAATGCACCCGCAGCCCACAAGTCACTTCCTTGCACATACACCCACATGTATGCATGGTCAGCACTAGGTGAGTAGGGCTAGTACATCCCTTTTGCATTTTTTGTATTCTTGCACACTAACCTCATAGTCCTCCCCACGCTTCACTTGTACACCTCACATACACAACCACTAACCCTTTCCCCTCTCTTTCTCTCCTTTCCACCTTTCCCCTTCTTCATCACCTTGCTTTACTTTCCTCAGATAGCTATCATATCAACCATTGCCATCCCAATATCATGCCGACCGTTGCCATCCCAATATCCCACCGACCGTCGCCATCTCAATTTTCTGTAGCCCACAAATCACTTCCTTGCACATACACCCACATGTATGCATAGTCAGCACTAGGTGAGTAGGGCTAGTATGTCCCTTTTGCATTTTTTCTATTCTTGCACACTAACCTCATAGTCCTCCCCACACCTCACCTATACACCTCACATACACAACCATGAACCCTTTCCCCTCTCTTTCTCTCCTTCCCACCTTTCCCCTTCTTCATCACCTTGCTTTACTTCCCTCAGATAGCTATCATGCCGACTGTCACCATCCCAATATCCCATCGACCATCGCCATCCCAGTATCCCACTGACCGTCACCATCCCAATATCTTGTCGGTCATCACCTTTTCACTATCCCTCTAATCATCACCATCCCACTATCCCATTGACTGTCATCATCCTAATATCTTGCCGATCATTGCCATCCCAGTATCCTACTGACCGTCGCCTTAGGCCATTCCCCCGACCATGGGGATAGCAAATTCTATATAAAGGAGTCCTATCCCCCTCGGGTCATCGCCATAGCATTTACCCCTAAACTCTGTCAAAATTCTGTTAGAAATTTCTCAGCCCCCAGCCCTCTTCCACATAGCAATCTAGCACTCAGTACATGTCCTCAAGCTCCTCCTCTTTCACCGATTCCCTCATCACTCAATTGCCCTCCTTTTTCCCAATGGATCCAGAGAAGGAATTTTTTTAGTTTGAGCTAGAGCTTGGCCTCCACCCCCAACCCCCTATCCCGCAAGCCACTAGTCCCTCTGAGTCACAAAGCATGCCCTTGGCCACGATCCCCATATGCCCTTCGACTTCCTTGCTGAAGATTTACAAGCAGAGAAAGAGATCTCTATGCAACAGGTCACCCAAGAGGTACTGACAACAATAGGCATGCCCCCCTCAAGGACATCAAGAAAGTGCACCCCGGCCCCCACACAAGGGGAGTACAAAGTTGTGCACTCACAAACACACTAGCCGCTTGGAGAGGCATGGCTCCAACAACTCGATGCATGTGCTAGCAACTCCCATTATGCATACAAGGGTCACGACTACACCCTCCACTACCACACCGCAATGGCGTATCAAGAACTAAAGGAGCCGATAGTTTAGCATGCACTCGTAGTGACAAGATTGGGATCCGTGGCAAATTGCCTTCCTTGTCACTTGGATATGAGGCTCTTGGGAGAGTTCCTCCAGGCCTATAACTCCAACACAAATGTGGGCACTCTTGGAGACACTCCCCACTTCTACCACCTCAACATGGACATGGTGCAAGCTGCCTTAGGCCTGCCGATCATCGGCAACAAGTACTTAGTGATGAAGAAGAAGATGCCCAAGGCCCTCAGCACAATCTACCAGTACGACCACAAAAAGAGCAAGGGGTGCATCCATTTCTTAGAGATTATCATGCCAAAAATGGAAAAGCCAGCATGGGCCCTCGAATGGTTGACACAAGTTAATCACAAGAATACCATTAGTCAGTCGTGCCAAACATCTTGTTGAGGCTGGCAAAACCACAAGTCGTGAACTGGGCTGATTACTTCTATAATTAGATGCGGGAGGACCTCAAAACACATGGAGAAGTCATCAGCAACCCAATGATCTACATGCCAATCCTCTATCATATGCAGTAGCAGCATCCACCTATTGGCTATGGGTTGGCCAACAAGTTAGCCACACAAGATCGGTACCAATAGATCAGAAGAAGCCAAGCGAGCAAAAATAGAGCCCAATGCCACTCTGGCCAGTCGTCCCATGCAACTTGACCCAAGTCAGTTGCTCGCATAGTATGAGGATCACCAGCTCTGCAGGCATTCCTATGTAGTTAGTTACACCTCGAGCAATCAGATCCTCAAGACAAAGGCAAAAGTGTACACAGAAGGAGCCCATCATGGTGGATGTCCTCCCAGGTGACGAGACAGTCATCATTGGCCTCTAACTAGGAGCTCAAGCTATCCCATCAACCCCCGATGCACCCCAGGTCTTGGCCTCAGCCACGTCCCATTCTCAGGAGACCACCTCCTTCATCACCGGCTCCTCTTCTTCTCCATGGGCAAGCCTTACAAAGACCATACAGTTTTGCAGCGTGCCTGATTATTGGGCACCAAGTGGTTACAACCACATGATAGTAGAGCAGCTCTCCCGTGCTGACCAAATGGAGAAGAATTTATTTGAGGAAATGGCACAACTGCCATAATTGGCACAATCAATTCTGCAAAGGTGGCAAGAATAGGCCTTGCAACTCTCTGTGACTCTCCTCCAGGCATACCTCACTGCGCGTGATAGCCACACCCTAATGGTCGCCGCTCAAGCCACAAGGCAACTGACCCTAGATCAAGCGGAGAAGTGCTGCACAAAAGATGAGGAGCTAGAGATGTCACTCACAAAAGCTGAGGAGCTAGAGTTGTCAATCACGAAGCTCAAGGAGGCTACGAATGCTAAATCTAGACATTGCAAGATCTCTTGGCATAGGAATGAGCACTGACCGTGTCCATGCAGAAATAGAACAAGTGGCTACGTATCCCTGACCACCCAAAAGACTCAGGGTTGAAGACCATCAGTAGTAGGAATTTCAAATGTACAAGGAGGTCTCTGCACAATTAGCCACCTACACACTCACCCCACGCACTATCCTCCAAACACTCCAAATGCACTTCAATGCACTCTGCACACAAAATCTCATTTTCCACCTCGACCTCACTGCCCCACTCCCTCCTAATGCCCTCCAAACCATCCTCCACCGTAATCTCGACCATTGCCACCCCATTCTCGCCATGTCTTATTTCTCCTTATACCTTCAACCATCTAGCCTCTCTCTCCTTCTCCCCTCTGACCTCCAAACTCTCACTGCCCATCCAATTTTGCCTAATTTCCAAGCATGGTGCTACATCATCCACAAAGTCCACAAATTATCCTATGGACGATGATGTGATGCAATTAGCAAAGCCCAAGGAGCTCAACCCATGGGCCTGCACTCCAGATAGTCTACAAGCTTGCATTAATTGGATGCAAACCTACGATCGAGCCTCCACAATACAAATGCAAGGGCATCTTGTGGCTTACCAATCCACCGCCTACCATCCCCTCAGCATAATAATCCTCTATAGCCAAGTGCTACAAGCTCTCCAAGACTCATTGAGTCCTTGGTGAGCAATTTTGAAACAATCCATGTAGCATATCTCGAGGAAGTTGTTGAGGAAAAAGGCCAAGAAGCCATTATAGTATTTAATTCTTTCGGCCCCCTGCTGAGCTTCCACAACCACCTCCCCTAGATCCTGCCTAGCCCACCCAACAAGCCACCTAACCCCTTCCTCACACAAATATGCCTAAATACTCTTCCAATGCCTCTAACACCACCACCACACAGCATAGGTCCCCCTTGTCCATCTCATTTACCACTCCGGTTGACCTTCTAGAAGAGGCCCTCAATACGCTACTTAAGTAAGCCAATTTTGTATCCACCGATACAGTGCCCACAAAGATAGCAAAGAAGGAGCCAATGCCGATTGAAGATGATGAGGTTCCTCAAACTCCTCCCTCCTCCTCACCTAGAGATGTACATTGGATACCCGACCTATAGTCATTCTAAGAACTGCCGAATAGTGGCCTCATGCACCATTGGAAGTAGTAGCTTGAATGCTCCCACCTCCACCTCTACAGAATCCTAGAGATGCACCCCCTCATGCAATTCATCACCCAGTTCTTCAATGACTGGTGGCGCGCACATCCAAAGCACACAAGAGCAGGTTACCATCTTGCCCTCGATGCTCCGCTTCCATTGATCGATGTTGAAGCCGGTCATAGGTTCAAGCCACAAATTGCCACAAATACATCAAGTGGTTATTTGCCTCACGGGGGTCAAGCCACAAGTAGCTCAAGATCAGCCTCGCTACTCTAGGTTTTGAGCCTCAAATGGCTCAGGACTCGAGGCTAACAAAAGCACTATTTAGGCGATGGCAAATGAAAGATACAAGAGCTTGCTATGCACAAAATCTTAAAGCTGTTGCAAGGCCATCAAATCATAAATCCCAAAAACCATATAGAAAGAAGTTGGAAACTCGCTTTGAAAATGTGGATACAACCTTCTTTCTTGCATGGCTGACAATAAATAGGTAAGACAAAACCTATGCCTGCAAGGTGTGATATAGAATACAGTAAATACATCAAAAACTACTTGACAAAATAGACATAAAAGTGTGTCTCGCTACCTTCAGGAAGCGATTGCATACGTCACAATTGATTTGCAAGGTAGTGGCATACTGTATTCTCTATATCATGTTATTGTGCCCATTGGAATGTGGATTTGTGTTCTATGCACTCTTATTTTAACCACGTGTGCCCCTTAGAATGTGGCACTAGGTTCCATGCACTCTTATTTTAACCATGTGTTCAATTAAGCTCACTGACTATGTGTTCAATTAAGCTTGCTAACTATGAATGGAGAGTCATGTTATTTTAACCACATGGCTTTTGTGTTCCATGCACTCTTATTTTTACCACGTGTTCAATTAAGCTTTTGCTGACTATGCATGAAGATCCATGAACAAATTCCACATGTGAACACATGTTCAATTAAGCTTGCTAACTATGCATGGAGAGTTGAAATCAAATTTTGCATGCCACTTCATCTATCATAGTGTTCTTCTACTACTAAATCTCTTCAAATTGTTCTTTGTTTTCATTTCACAAAGCCTCTATAACAATGGCTCCTCCATTGTCTCTCATGCTTCCACCAATGCATCAGAGAGCATCCCTTATGTTCTCATGACATCTATGCGTGGCCTTACATGTTTTGCTGTTTGAAGAGAAATCTATGGGGAGCCCTTTCACAAAGTGCCAAAATAACATCTTTGATATAGAGGGACATATGTGTCATGATGTCCTTTCCAATACATATTTATGTAAATATAGTGTGCTTGACACTTGTGCTTGGATTTCCAAGTGCATGTAGTGATGCGACTAATCTTTCATCGGCCATGTCGCTCAAACAATTGAGCTGGATGCCAAGAGGCTTTTCTTTCTTTGGCTTCCCTCATATTCAAAATGATTTACCTTTGCCTCTACATCTATTGGTTAGATGGTCAACACGTCCTCCTTGGACATCCATATTTTGATGTCCTTCCATTGCAAGCCCTTGGATCAGTCCACTGTGAGGTGCATTGGATTATGTCTAGCAAGCATTGAAGGGGTTGTATTGGCAATAATTTGCATCTACTCATAATGTTCATGGATTGCACAGGCACACTTCTCTTAGTCATGCTCATCCTTTTATATCAAAGTTCTCTTTCCTACTCTTCTAGCTCTATCATCATGAGGTGGCTTATCTCTTGACATCTTAAATGGTGCTATATGAAGGTCTAAGGAAGGGACAAGTGCAAACAAGGTAATTTGCACACATCAAGTATAGTTGATAATCATAATAGAGTTTTTTTAAATGTGCCTATATCTCATGAGCTTTTCTCTTTTTTCATTCATGTGCAATAACAATTCATGCTATCTTAGTTATGAGAATATCAACTGTTCTAAATGCCAATACTCAAGAAAACACTCATGGTCACTTGAGGTTAGTAGCCTTCCTTGGTCAAACGTGTCTCTCTTCATCAAATGCTCATCTCAACCTTGCATATCTTTCCTCCTCAACCTAGGTGCACCTCTCACTACCAAGTGCTCCCCTAGACTTGGGATATCTTGGCTCCCATCTTACATACCACTCTTGGTTGGAATCTTTTCATGATTTGGAATGTTACAATACTGGTTCCATCGGATTTGCACTTGTGGCACTAGGCCTTACCCTTTTCTAAATAATTATTCCTATCCTTGTTTACAAAAAATAGGTATCAATTTGCAAATGAATAATCCAAAAATGTGTAAGAAGCAAGAAGCAATAGTAATAAATGTGTTACATATGAAAAGGCAAGCTGTGGTGACTTGCCTCTAATCTCAAATGATAGGTGGTACAATTCCTCTTAAATTCTTGTCATAGGGAAGTTCACAACATGAACTAGATCTGAGTACATTGACACAATAACCATACATTAAGGGGTAGCTTTTGGACCATCAATCTAAACAATATGCATTTTCTATGAGTCTCATTATCTAAGTGCTTGAGTTTACAACTATACCTTGGGTGATACATTTATTTGCTAATTCACCATGAGAGAATGAATGGGAATGCAACACAAGATTTAAACACATGCTAAAGTTGTTTTGGAGGAATTAATTAAAACTAATCCAACTCATGTGCACTAAAGAGCTAGACAATTGTAGTTGTCTAGGCAAGCAATGTGTAAAGTATATGATGCACTTGAGCTAGCTCATGCTATATTTGTTTTGGGGGAATTAAGTACGATGAATCCAATCCATGTGCACTAAAAGAGCCAGGTGTCTAAGAAAGTGCAACGTGCAAAGTATGTGATGCACTTGAGCTAGCTCATGCAAATGACCACTATGATACCATGGAAACATCAAGAATGAATCAAGTTGCTTCTTGCATGTTAGTGTAGCAATTTATTTTGCATTTATGTGCTTACTTGGAAAAACCATGTGTTTCAATGTGAATTCCACATGGGATATCATCCACTCTTTGTATGTTTCACTGAACTTGAACCACAGGAAGTTATTTGGCCTTTAAAATATTAGTTTCAGCACAGCATATGGAAAGTGGAAATAAAAAGAAAATGGAAATATAGGGCTGCACTTATTGGAACAAACAAGGTGATTATGTTGATGGGAGTTTGGGAAGGAAACCTCTTCAGATGAAATTGCCTAAGAGTTTCCTTGAATCCTTGTCCTTGGTAGGTGCAATGCTTTTTACACTTTGTTGTCTCTATTTTACCCAAATGGAGGTTCCGAGTGTGTTGGTCACCTACAATCATGTCGTTGCTCATTGTAGCATAGGTGTTCACAAGTGTAGCATAGGTCCTCGGGTCGTGTTCCAGTGAGAGGTGTAGGCTAAAGCATGGAAAGTAGATCTCATGCGTGCATGAATGAGAAAGAGGGCTTGATTATAATGATTGATGGAGACTCTTGCCCGCATAGTAGTTCAAGGGTTTAGAAGGGGATTTCAAGGTTAGAAAGGGGGACAGGGTTGAGAGAGTTAACTAGAAGTTCCACGGTTCAGAGGGGGTTGCAAGGTTTAGGAGGAAGCCAAGGTTGAGGAGTGGAGAGCTAGTCTCCTTCGCGGATTCGAGGGGTAAGGGTTGAGGAGGAAGGAGGGAGGAGGAGGAGGAGGGAGGAGGAGGGAGGAGGAGGAGAAGGGAGGAGGAGGAGGAGGGAGGAGAAGGGAGCGAGGAAGGAGGAGGAGGAGGAGGGAGGAGGAGGGAAGAGGAGGAGAACGGAGGAGGAGGAGGAAAAGGGAGGAAGGAAGAGGAAGGAGAAAGAGATGGGAGGAGAAGGAGGAAGGAGGAGGAGGAGGAGGGAGGAGGAGGAGATGGAGGAGAAGGATGAGGGAGGAGGAGGAGAAGGAGGGAGGAAGAGGGAGGAAGGAGGAGGAGGAGGGAGTTCAAGGTTAGAGAGTGCAAGGGTAAGGGCATGCTAGAACACGATAGTGTAAGAGAGCATGGGCACAATTTAGATCAATCACATGAACACAATAGTGAGCTTGAACACTGAATCCCAAAGAGTGGGAGCTTCATTCCATTGAGAGATATTTATACATGTTGGTCTCTACACAATCTGTAGGTACCTCTGTGGTGGGACCTCTTTTGTAGGAGACCTTTTGGACAGGAGTCCCTCCACTTTTGGGGACCTTTTGGGTCTCTACACAAAGTGGGGGGACCTTTTGGGTCTCTACACAAAGTGGAGGGACTTTTTGGGTCTCTACACAAATTGGGGGGACCTTTTGGGGCTCTACACAAAGTGGAGGGATTTTTTGGGTCTCTACACAAAGTGGAGGGACCTCCGAAAGTGTAAGCTTTTAGTTTTTCTCTCTCTAGATCTTGACGTTGCAAGTATGATTGGATCTTTTCTAGAGAGGATTTTGGCTATCCTCATCCTTTAAGATTTATTGTACCATCTTTCAAGCTCAAGATATTACAAGCGGAGCTTTGCCGCTACTCTACACACACAATGCTCTCATAGTTGTTGTCCTCGACTGCACATCTGGCCCTTGTTGCCACAGGGTTAACAACTCCCCTGGACCGACTTGATTACTCGTCCTCAAGTTATGGTTGGGTCTGCAGACGATGTTGTGATGTAGTTTTCTTTACCCAATGAGTATGGTAAAGATGGTGGCAGTGATAAATGGAGCGAGCTTCTTGTCAATCTTTTCCTTGTAATCCATGAGCACCATAGATTGCTTGCTCAGTTTTTAAGAAGCCAGTGTCAACCATTTCTTCAAACAAACACACATAATGCCCTTGAAGAGATATGGCCCTTTGAAAGAGGCGACTTGTTGTTTGAGCATCTATCTATTGATTTGGATTGAAGTTGAGGTTGGGCAAATGGTCGTCAATGGTGAGGATGTGGGGGTTAAAGGCCACTATACCTTAACCCCAGTTATGTACACACATATATATATGGATGAAATAGAATATTAGGGTTTTCTGTGCCCACCAAAACTTGTGTCTCTCAAGCTTCCTCTCACCCTCTCAGCTTCTGTTGTGTCCTCACAACTGGTATCAGAGCTTGGCAGTAGAGCCTGGCAGTAGCATGAGGAGCCCGATGCAGCCTCTTGCTCGGAGAGAGAGTGGTGCATCCCAAAGGTCTTTGTTCAGCAAGAGGAGCTAAAAATTTTGGAGCTGCTATAGCAATTGGAGAGAAAGGGGCAAAATCCTATTGGGCATTTGTTTTACTGGGTTGCAAAGTTGAAGGCGCAGCATATAAGCAAATCTTCTTAGACACACATATGTAGTGGCACAAATATCTGGAACTTGAGATAGAATTTCGACTTGAAGTCTTCAAGGAAGTTGTAGATCAAATTGAGAGCTACATTTTCAATTCGAACATCTCTGTCATCCGAGTTTTCAGTGAAAAGTTACAGCTCCTGCAAAAAGTGAAGAAATTCATTTCCTACAAGGATTTCGTGTGTTGGATCTCCATATCCAGGCCACCATTTGCAATTCTAACAATTCCAGTGGGTCCAAAGTGGTCCAAAACTTTTACTTGAGAAGCTGCTTCTGGTTCTGTGAACTTTTGAAGCTGTGGTGAATCTCTGTCTACTCCGACTTCTTCATTTTGCCATTTCCTGAGTGAGTGGAATCTCAACATCCGGGCCTCCATTTGTAGAGCTATCTATCCCGTTGGATCCAAGACTGCCTGAAACATATGTCTGCAAATCTGCTTGCCATTCCGTGAAGAATCGAAGGAGTTGTGATTCTCTGTGTTTTTCCATCGTCTCTTTGAAGGAAATTTCTCAAAGTTTCCAAGACCTTCTCATTGATTGCCATGTGACATTTTGGCTAAGGTTAAGTTTCCTAAGGTTTATTTTTGCAAGTAAATGCAAGGGTTGACTGGCTCTTACTCCATCCTTGGATGAGATTTTGGAGTTGTGGTAGAAGAATGCAGATTGTCTTGCTGAGTTCGATTATGCAGTGATGCCCATGTTTTGAGACATCCAAGGTTCTACTTCACTAGCGGTCATTGCCGTAAGGTCATGATTTCTTCGATATACCTTATGGAGATCACTCTGGTTGCAATTTAAGCCATGTGCGCACATTGGTGGTTTGCATTGGGTTGGATGCTTTACAAGCCATTTGGATGCATTGTGATCCTTGTTGGATGCACTGATAGGCCCAGATTGCCTTGTGGGATGCTTTATTGATGGACGTTTAGCACACAGATGCTATTTTATGCTCAGGGATAGCTTTGACATATTGCAATGGATGCACAAGTTGTGCTATGATCTTTTGGATGCGACATTATTGATGCTTATGCCCATGGACGGTGTTTATGCTTGAGAAATTTGGCTCTTATTGGCATTATATCTGCCATTGTTTTGTCATTGTGGGTTGACATTTTCTTCTGGGCCAGATTTGCTCATATGGATGCATAGTATATGCATGAGTTAGATGCATTTTGATGCTTTGAGCCTTGAGTTTTGGTGACACTATCCTTCATTAAAGCAAACATATTGGGTGCACCTAGTATTTGGTGTGATTTCTCTTTTACAAGTACTAGCATTTGGGATTTTGTTTCATTTGCATCATGGCATCCTCTTCCATGTCTGAAAAGGAGTTTTTTAGCATTAAGCAGTTTGATGGGACAAACTTTTCTTTGTGGAAAGAACAGATAAGGGATGTGCTTATTCAAAAAAAGCAGATTAAACCCTTGGCAAGGATTGAAGCGAAGCCTGCAGATATGTTTAAGGATGATTGGAATGAGTTGGATGCATTAGCAAAGTCTACTCTTAGACTTCATCTTGCAGAGTCAGTTTATTTCACAGTAGTAAATGAGTAGACTATGGAAGATTTGTGGAAGAAATTGTGTGCCACTTATGAGAAGGAAACTGCCTCTAATAAAGTTTACCTCATGAAGAGGTTGTTTGAGCTGCAGATGATTTTCAGCCAGCTTCAGGCTCAGAAGATGAATTTTGATGCAGAGACTAAGGCAATATTTCTCTTATGTTCATTGCCATCCTCATGGGATACCTTCCGTACAGCTATCAGTAACTCTGCACCTGGTGGAGTACTGAAGTTTGATGATGTTGGCATTTCCAATTTACCAAAGTATCATCTGCCATTGTTGTTGTTGTTGTAGTTGTGTCATTCTTTAATGTGTTCTGAAGGACTTTGATCGTCACTACTTATTGCTTTTTCAATTGTGATTTCCTCCATGCTGCTTGTCGATGGTGAGAGGTTGAATTCTTGAAGAGCGTCGAGGGCTGAAGAAAGCTCGCAAAGGTATGAAGGGGCTAGTCTTCATCCAAATCTGAGGTGCATAAACAAGTCCTATTTTTTACTTTCAGGTGGGTGCATATGACTACAAAGTCCGATTATGATTTTGACCTTCGTGGACTCGAAAATGGTCAAAAATAAGCAAGCGGTCGGTCAAAATTAGTGCCTACATGGGGCGATTACCGGAGCCCAAAGTTTATCATTAAACACTTTGAAAAACTTAATTTACAATAGATCTTTACATGCATGAAATTTGGGTCCAATCCAGGTGCAATTTGGTCTTTAAATAAAAATTTGATACGGGCTCCCAAAAAAGGAGTCAAAATTGTTAGGGGGGTTAGATATGCATTAGTGTTGTAGGGACTATCATGTTAAAAACATGCCTAGGATTGTTCCACATGAGTGGGAAAATGTGCCAGTGCAGACAGATTATCAATCGGAGGTCTTGGCAGAATCTTATGAGCGAATTAGTGCAAAAAAGGTACCCACACGGGGGTGCAAATTCACGTGTTTTATGGATGCCTAAATGGTGTGGGATTGGCTAGAAAAAGTTCCCATAGCTCAATGGTCCTGTGTGTGAAGTTGTGGTTCTCAATCTGGGTCCAATTCGGGTCCCAAACGGGCAAGATATGGACCCTCAAAGTTAGGGGGTTTTAGGGACCCTTTTGTCTTTACGGCCAAGTGTGAATGGTCCTAGACCTTTGACCTAACTAGGGTTGTGCACTAACTACTAGTTAGTTTGGACTCAGTTACTATAATTGGTCCTTAACCTAATCTAGTTTATGTAACTATAACAGTTAGTCTGCCAACTAACTAAAGTTAATTTCTAATTGATTTTCAAGTGTTTTTAGTTGTCAAATCATAGGAAAAGGTACTTGAGGTGATTGCTAAGGAATTTACACTGTCAAATGCAAATAAAAACACTAAAAGATGATGTTGGTGAATTTCAAAGTGGTTTGAAGTGACAAGATAATAATAATTTTTAAATGCCTCCTAATGTGCTCGTAAATGTGTTGTTTTTTGTTGTTTCTTTGCTTCCCAAGGTAGCATAGGTAGTGTGGCATCCCCCCAGCCTAGAAGACCCTACATAGAAATCAAAAAATTTAAAAGAATCTTAAAAAACAAATCAAAAAACTATTTCTATTGGACCACGCAAGGTTAGCTCTGAATTCAACACCATGCTGAGTTAGCCCTAACAGACCTACCACCTGATTGGGTTGACCTAACTAACAATTGGCACATCTGCATAGAAGCTAATAACACATAGGGATGATCAAGAAGGAGAGTGGTAAATGTAGTAACCATTAGGTGCAATGGCAACAAAGAAGTTATTGCAAGCAACGGAGATATGAGAGCAATAGGAAGTTGTAAAAGCAATTGGAGATGATGACGGAAACCCCCAACCCAATGTAGCCAAAAAGAATCTAAAATTGGATATCCCGCCAAATGACTAGCTGCATGATAGTGTAGAGTCTCCCTTTCTTGGACATTGCATTAACGTGCCCATAACATTTACATTGCCACATGTCGGCATGCAATGCATCTCTTCCACTATCCACTAAACAACTAATTAGCACTCTTATTGGCATAAAATTCACCAAGGCATTGTCAACTGAGTAATCTGTATTTGAGTCTTTCCTGATCGAGGGACTTGCTACTCAGTATGGCACTACCTTACTCCCATTATACAATTTGGGTAATACATTCCCTTGCAAATCTTCAAGTCTAACGATCCCATTGGACAAAACTTCAGTTAACCCCGGTAGGAACCATTCCATCCCAATTTGAAATTTGTTTTAAGAGGTCCCAACGTATCATTTTATAGTAATACAAGCATACCCTTCTTCAAATTCTTAGGCATAACATGCCTATCATGCCATGACTTTCTTTTGCACTATATCACCTACTGTGACCAGGCTACAATGGATCCGTAACTCATCCAAGTGGCTTAGTTGATGCAATTGCCCCTTGATTACTTCTAACTCATCCAAGTGATGCTTGGTAGCAATACCAAGATTGGGAATAATAAATTCTAAGGGAACGACTACTTCCACCCATACCAAAAGGAGTAAGATTTGTAGTGACCTTATAAGCAATTCTATATGCCCATAAAGCATAATTTGAAGTTTGCTATCCCATTCATTCTTGGATTATTGCACTATTTTTGTGAGGATAAGCTTAAGTGTTTTGTTTGTGGACTCAGCTTCACCATTTCCATGAGGATGATAAGTAGTGGAGACTGTATGCATGATTTTGAATTCGGTCTTGAGCAACTGCACCATGTCATCAAGGAAATTTGTACCTTGATCACTAACAAGCTACAAAGGGCATCCATATCTACACATCATATTTTCAAAAATGAACTTAGTAGTGTTCTAAGACGAGCATCTTAGAGTGCTTTGGCTTCATCCCACTTAGTAGCATAGTCAATAGCTACAATTATGTATTTATTTTATGAGGTTTGAAAGGGCCAACAAAATCCAAACCCCATCTTCAAAAAGCCTCTCAAGGATGAGTAGGTTGCAATGGCATACATTGATTTGGCAATAATCATCCAATGCATTGATAGGCATCATAGTGCATAAACTTAGTTTAAGCATCCTTGAACAAGGTTTCCCACCTATAATACTTTTAAGGGAAGTTAACTCCCCTTGGAAATGTCCTCCTGAAGGACCCAAGTGCACTTCCTACAAAAGAATTGCTCACTCGTGTGGCATAATCCATCTTCAAGAACTCCATCTACACACTAGCAATAGAGGTGTCCACTAATCAAAATGTATTTCCAAGCCTTCAAGGTCAGTTGTTTACGCCTGTCATGAGTCATTGTATCAAGAAATGTACCATTAGACAAATGATCCATCAACTTGGCATATTCATGCTCACAATAATCAACTGCAAAGAGTTCAGCATCCAAAAGTTCACTAGTGACTCCTTGATTAACCTTGGGTGTAGGAAGTCTAGATAAATAGTTATCTCCCACATGGATTTTCCCAAGTTTGTGAGTCAGAATCTTGAAGAAGAAGCATCCAATGCACAAGGCACCCTTTAATAATAACAGTTCTATTGATCATATAAAGTAATGCTAGATGATCCACATAAAACAAAAAGGGTTGTCGAGTAAATAATGCCTTAGTTTTTGCACACTGAATATCATTTCCAAAGCTTCTCGCTTAGTGGTGCTATAGTTGGACTCAATAGGCATCAACAACTCATTAGCATAATATTTGGGATAATCTAGCCGACCATTTGGCTAAGCCAAAATAATGCCTAAGGCATACTTAGAAGGCATCTACATGGACATGGAAAATAACATCCCAGGAGTAGCCATTTCTCGACTCATAAGATCATGGAAAACCATAGTTAGCTTAGTAGTCCATTCAAGCTTGGCATCTTTCTTTGTAAACTCATTCAATGGAGCTACAATCTTGGCAAAATCTTTGATAAAGCAGCAATAGAAGCTGATAAACCCCACAAAAGAATGCAATTGAGTTAGATTTTGAGGCTCAAGCATTTGTTGTATGACTTGAGTCTTACCTGGCTTAGTTTGTATTACCATCTTGAGAAATGACATGATCGAGCAATATCCCCACTTGGACATAGAATACACATTTAGCCAGGTTGAGTGAACTACCCACTTATTGTGCATCTCAAAAAGACCTTTTCTAGATAACCAAGATGATCTGTCTAAAGTAAACACAAAAATCATCTAAGTGAATGGCAATGAATTTAGTGAGATAATCTCAGAAAGTTTCTACCATAAACTTCTGGAAGGTTGATGGGGCATTTCTTATTCCAAAGAGCATTACTCGGGTTGCATAAGCACCCCATTCTATGATAAAGGTAGTTTTAGACTAATCTTCTGGAGCCATAGTGATTTGATTATAACCACAGTGTTAGACTGATCTTCTAGAGCCACAATGATTTGATTATAGCCATTGTAACCATCCATAAATGAGTACATCTCATGTCCTACAACTTGGTCCAAGATTCCATCAATGAAGGGTATTGGAAACGGATCAGGGACTGTCTCTCCATTCAAATTCTGATAGTCCATGTAGAAGTTTACCATTTTTCTTAGGCACAACTACAATAGGAAATAACCAATCACTACTAGCATAGATAAAACCAACATGCAAAAGTTGATCCAACTTGGCTTTTACCTATTTAGCATAGTTGGGATTCATCCTATACCTCTGTTGTCGAATCGGTTTGGCATCTAGCACCAAAGGTATCTTATGTTGACACAACTCAAGAGGAAAGATCAGTGTAATTCCAGAAAAAAGCATCCTTATACCCAATAAATAAGCCCTTTGTAACGCTTAGTTTTTTAAAAGAAAGATTGGCACTTACCTCTACCATTGCCAGCTTATCTTCTGTTTTGAGATTTAGTTATTGTGTTGGCTTTGGTACTAACTGCTCCGTACTAAGTCTTGGAGTAGTCTTTGGCTCTTCAGCTAGCTCTCATTCGCCTTCAATATCTTAATTGAAGCTACTTGAAAGGAGATCTTTTTGCTTAGCAATCTACTCAACTTTCAGGTTTTGTTTGATATCTGTAGCTACTTCAAAAATATCAATCTCACCCACCACAAGTAGGATTTGTAATTCCATCAGTGTGATTCAGCATCTTAAGGAAACAAATCTGTAACCTCCAAATTCTTTGGTCAACTAAATAGGACCTTTCGAGGATTTGTAGGAATGCATACATCGTGACTATTTGTTTTAATGATCATCTTTTTTGAGTCCCAATCGTGGAGTAATTTTGCACTTTTAAGCCAAGGTTGTCCCAATAGTATTGGATAGGCATGCTACTCCAAAGCAATCATAATAAAACTGACTATATAATAGATTCCACATTTAGAGATAACAACATCCTATAACATACCTTTTGGGTCAATTGGTCATTGATCTGCCATATGTACTCGAAAAGGTGATGGTTTGTAGGACTTAAACTCCAACCTCTTAGCAATTTCTCTAGATATGATGTTCACTCCAAAACCACCATCAAGTATCAATTCTGGTATAGGTTGTTTCTTAACTTTGATGGTGATCACTGGTACTTCCTCATCAACTATTGGAGTCTCAATAATAGGTATAGTGGCTAAAGAATCTATCTCTTTTGGTTTCTCAGATGCCTCTTTGATCTATTGGGTAAAGAAATCTTGACAATATGGAGCTATCCACATTAACTCAGCAAATGTCAAGCTGACTTGCATGCTCTTGAATTTTTCCCATGCTCGAGCTAGCTCTAAGCTAAACCCCCCTCTAGCTCCACCACCTCCTTCTCCACATTCCATGATCTACATCCCCTTTTCCACTAGCTCTTTTTTTGTCCCTCTCCACCACCTGCCCCTCCATCTCCACCACCTCCACCACCCACTCTTTGCCCACCATCTTCCATTCCCTCCATCTACACCACCTCCCTACCATCCCATTCCCCCCTCCACCACCCCCATTCCTCTCTCTACCACCCCCTTCCCCTCTTTACCACCCCTCTTCCATAACCCCCTCCCCATTGATTCTCTCCCCACCCCCATACTCTCTCTCTAAACTCTGCCACTCTCTCTCTCTTCTCCTCCCTCACCTCCACACTCTCTCTCTAAACCTCTCCACTCACTCTATCTCCCCACCGCTCATCTCTCTCACTCTCCCACTCCATTTCTCCACACACCCCTTCCTGTCTTCACCAGCACCCATCCTTACTTTCCTCTCTCTTCCACCCCCTTTCTCTCTCCATAACCCCCTGCCTCTACCGCCCATACTCACTTGCCTCTCTTTCCCACCCCATTTCTCTCTCCACACCCCCCTTCCTTTACCACCCATCCTTACTTTCCTCTCTTTCCCACCCCTTTTTGTCTCTCCACCACCAACCATCCTTACTCCACGACCCCTCGTCCCCCTCCATCCTCTCTCCACCCCACCATGTCTCCTCTCTAATCCTCTCTCTACCATCTCTCTCTAAACCCCCCCTCTCTCTTCCCCCCTCCCCTCACATGATCCCACACTTTGGGTGATGACCTACATGTTGGCGCCCGTACGTTGGCGTCATGCCTTGAGCGCGCACGTCCATGCATTGGCACCTAGGCACCACATGCCTCAATGGTATGCACCTTAGTGCTGCTTGTGGCACAACATGCCTCAATGCTTCTGCCTTGGCACTTGAACCTCTGGGGTAATGTGCCTTGATGCCCTCACCTTGGCGCCGCACCCATGTTGCAACACACCTTAGGCAAAGCATGCCTCAACGCTTGCACCCACAGTGCGACACTCGAGCCCTCACCATCGCTACCACCAGGTGGCCCATGCCATCGCCACACTGCCATCGTTAAACTGCCACCACTGCACATGCCCTCGCTACCACGATCGATCCCCTCTACCATGCCCAACCTGTCGCATGTTATCGACAAAGCATCCATGGGCCGCCACATAGGAGAAGAGAGAGATATAGGGGAGAGAAGCGAGAGAGAGAGAGACACACACACACACACACACACAAACAGATAGACAAACAGACAGATAGAGACAGAGAGAGACAGAGACAGAGACAGAGATAGACATAGAGAGAGAGACACAAAGAGAGAGAGAGAGAGACACACACACAGCGGGAGCGAGTGAGAGAGAGAGGGAGAGAGAGAGAGAGAGAGAGAGAGAGAGAGAGAGATTAGGTAGGACTAACTAACCCTTAGGTTAGTCAAACTAACCAAAATAGATTAGGTTCAATTAGGTCTTCTTCTTCTTTTTTAAAGGAGGCCCTTATTCAAAAATTGACTATTTTTCCCCTTACTTTAGAGCACTATTTCTTGGTCATTTGAAGGCCAAATTGGACCCTGTTGAAGCCCAAATTTCACCACTGAAGGCTATGTTTTGTGTCAATTTTCTAATACACTTGACCTGATTTTGGACAAGGCCAATTATTATACCGATTTAAGGTTTGGTTTGAAGAAAAAATCACCATAACTTCAACAAATCATATCAAAATTGTTTGCGTTCATCACCAATAGGTTCAATCATTTAAATGCAACAGTTCTATATCAATTTTGAAGATTATTGGGCAATTTTTCAAGGTAAAACTCAAAGGTCACCACTTCATCAACAAACTACCAATGTACAAAAAGGGCATCATCACTAAAAGAATTTCAACATTCCACAATGGAACCAATGTGGGATGAACTTTCAGAGGACAAACCCCAATACATTGACATCTGTACCGTTAATACAATGGATCAATTGGAGCTAATCCCACAAGAACTTGACATGCAAAATGATCCACTTGCTTACATGCCTATGTTCTCAAGCAGAGGTACGTAATGATTGTGAGGGAGGAAATACAAAAACTCATCGATGTGGGATCCATCTATGAGATCAAATATATGGTCTAGGTATTCCCCATCCGAAGCTCCATCATAGATATAATAGGTCCCTGAGAAGAGGGAATATTATCACATTGAATACAAAATTGTGTGTCCTTATCCACAAAAGAGAGTGTATGCTCTTTCCATCCAATCTGAATATCGTGGGTTTTAAACCACTCTATTTCGATTAACAAGTCCACATGTTCCAAGTGCATGACATAGCACGTAAGAGCAGCTGAATCCCAGCTAGAAGCTGCACCTCATAGGTGTGATCACTAGGTATCATGGACAGCCCCATCCTCTGCACAAGTTTGTAATTAACAAAATTGTGAGAGCTGCCCGAGTCAAAGAGAATGTGAATTCTTTGGTCCCTTACTTCTCCATAAACTTGAAAAAGGTCATGGGGGCCAAATAACGAATTATTAAAAGTGCAATTACAAGAAAGTGGGCAGGAAATGACATTTACAGAAATACCTGTCATCAAAACTTGATTAGCTTCCTTAGCTTTGGTACCTTGTCCCACATGGAGCTTCGCTCCCGACACTTGCATCTTGTTCTTGCACTTAGGACAATCATTTTGAGTGTGGCCCCACTCCTCGCATATGAAGCAACGTCCTTCTTTCTTTAACTTCAATGTGCATTGGAAATGGGCACGACCATTCTTCGTTTGAGTCGAGTTCTTCTTGGAGGCTAGTATCCCCTCGGCTAGGGTCTTGCCTTTGGAATTCCCTCATCCATGGATCTTCATCATCCATGTGTTTCCACTGGGAAGGTCTTGCATAGACAGAGGGTCCTGGATCAGTGAAGGTGGTTTCTATCTCGGTCTGTGGTTTCGAAGGTGGATGGTGCTGACCTTCCCTCCCTCTAGACATGCTGACGAAGGGGTTCTCCATGTCTGCCAACTCTATTCGGCCTAAGCGTCCAACATGTTGGAGAATGTTCCTCTAAGCCTGGATGCAACCGAAGGTGCAGGCGAGTTAGGAGAAGCTATACTTGTGAAGGGGGCCTTAGATGCCCTTGGACCAGAGGGGTCTTGCATCACTTCGTCCAAGCTCTCTGTTTCATCGGAGCTAGATAGAGTTTTTGGTCGGGGACCTACTGACAACTGGAGGCTAGGGATCGATCTTTCGGATCCCCAGCTAGAGCAGAAGGTGGGTTGAGCATAGCTCGAAGCACTCTCTTTTGGTATGGGCTCCCTTGGTAGAATTCTTCCAGACCTCAAGTGCATGTGGGATGCCTCTAGTTGAGCACATTCAGGCTGAATTGAGGTTTTGGAACTTTTTTAATTCTTTGGCTACCCCAAAGGTATCACGACGGTTTCGACAAAATTAGAGTATATGTCCATCTAGAAAAGGTCAATGCTGCTATGTGTAAAGATCACTATCCATTGCCATTCATGGAGCATCTGAGGTTCCCAGTGCAAAGAGCATGATCTGGTGAGAAATTTTGCTCTTTGGATCACCTCCACAGAGAGTCACAAGAAAGGAAGTTATAGCTTCTTGGATGGTTTCCCTCGGTACAACCAGTTGTCCATAGCAGTGATAGATTAGCATCAAATAGCACTCGTGGGAGTCTATGCTTTAAGAGTGATGTTCATAGAGGTATTCTTGGATGATCTATGCATACATTCCACATGGCATGAATACCTCAAATACCTTAGACTAGTTTTTGAGAGGTGTCACCTCTATAGGGATTTTCCTCAATCCTCTTAAGTGCCAATTTTGGGTTAAACATGGGGTAATATTAGGCCATCTTGTACCCAAAAATGAGATTTCCACAGATTAAAGAAGATCCAACTCATCTTAGAGCTACCACCCCCTACAAATGGAAAGGGTATGTATGGCAAACAGGCTATTATCAAAGATTTGTCTATAGCTATGCCAATATTGCTTGCCCTTTATACAAGCTCTTGATCATATTCAACTAGATGGAGGCCTTCCAAACCTCCTATAAAACTCTTAAAGTCATCCTAGCTTGCACCCCTATCTTGTGAGCACCAAACTAGAATCTAGTATTCCATGTGCATATCGATGCTTCCAAGATTGCAATAGGGTGTGTGTTGGCATATCAAGGAGAGTATAACCTGGACTATCCTATATACTTTGTAAGACACCAAATAAATGATGTAGAAATGAATTATACAACTATGGAGAGGGAAGGCCTTGCAATGGTCTATGCCATAGAAGTTCTACCACTACTTGCTAGACCAATTGCGTGTTCTTCATGGACCACCAGGGGCTTCTTTGTCTAGTAAACAAGCCTTACATGATCGGACGCATCAAGCGGTGGATGGTTATCCTACTAGAATTTGATTTCAAATTGGTAGCTTGCAAGGGATGCACACATTTTATGGTAGACCATATGTCCCAAATTTCAAATGCCTACAAAACTGGTGTGGACAATGATCTCCCAGATGCCCCAATATTCCTTGTAGACCTAATACCGGAATGGGCTCAAAAGGTTGATCATTTTTTGACCAATGGGTTTTTATAGGGCAGGGCCCTTAACAAAGATAGGGCCATAAAGCTTATCAAGGATGCAACACCTTATCAGTTAATAGCCAGCCAATTATGCCAAATGGGTAAGGATGGCATAATGTGCCGCTATGTTCATGAGGACGAATTGTTTGAAGTGTTGGATGAAGCCCATTCAGGCATTGTAGGAGGACACTTCACAAGGTATCACAAGTGGACCACATGTATGGGATTCCCAATGGAGAGCTTACAATTAGGGCTAACAAGATCTTCTAGATGCCTTGCTATTGCTTGTAGACCTAATCCCGAAATGGGCTCAGGAGGTTGGTCATTTTTTGGCCAATGGGTTTCCACAGGATAGGGCCCTTAACAAAGATAAGGGCCAAAAATTGATCAAGGACATAGCACCATATCAATTAATAGCCAGCCAATTATACTGGATGGGCTCCGAATGGGTAAGGATGGCATAATACACTGTTGCATCCATGAGGAAAAATTTGTTAAGGTATTAGAAGAAGCACACTCAAGCATTGTAGGAGGACACTTCAGAGGAGAGCTCACAGCCTGTAAGGTGCTACAAGTCAAATTATGGTGGCTCATTCTCTTTATAGGCACAATCAAATTCACCAAGCAATATGACCCCTACCAAAGAGCTTCATACCTCACAAGAAAGACTATATGCCTCTTATAGGAGTTCTTACAGACCAACCCTTTGAAAAATGTGGCATCGATTTCATAGGACCTATCAATCCAGCAAAACGAAAGGAACATAACCCCAATACATTATCCTAGCATCACAAAGTGGGCATAGCCCAAGACAACTAGGAAGGCTGACGCTCAAGTGATGCCTAGATTCCTTAATGAGAATGTCATAACATGCTTTAGCCTCCCATTGGATATTGTGAGAGACCAAGGGACTCAATTCATCAATGAGGCGATTCACATCCTAATAAGTGATTTCCTAATAATCCATAGAATATACACTCTGTACTATCCCAAAGCAAACGGCCAAGCCAAAAGCTCTAATAAAACTTTATGCTTCACAATGACCTACATGATAGAGGCTAGCCAGAGTGGCTAGGGACACAAACTCACCATTGCATTATGGACATACCATACTGCATACAAAGTTGCAACCAATTGCACACCTTTAGCCTCAGGTTTGGGATAGAAGTAGTGATGCCCCTGGAGTTCATAGTGTTAAGCCTAAGGGTGGAGCTTGAGATAGAATATCTAAAGAGACCATCGTTGAGAGGCTGATTGAGCTCAAGAAGCTTGATGAAACAAGGCTTAGGGTAGCATACGGCACTAAAGAATAAGGACCTTGGTGAAGGTGACGTTGTGCTATTATACAGTGTAAGGAACACTAAGTGAAAGCTTATATATCATGGAATGGGTTTGTATCAGGTTCTGGAGATCACACTACAAGGGTCATGCTACTTTGCGACCCTCGATGGGGTCGAAATGGATAGTTTCATTAATGAGAACAAGCTTAAACACTACTATGTCCCTCTGACCCTCCAAACCTTATAGGCCATCCATCAAGAAAAAGAACTCAAAAAAGAGGTTTCCCACATGAAGAGGTAGGCAATAGAGGAGGCCTTGGCCCACTAAGTGAAAATGGAGCAACTAGGGCTAATAACGATTTGTAACACGATAGTAGAAGGGCTAAGACCCTCTGGAAGACCTAACCATTTCCCCTGCTAGGTTTCTAGTTGATTTTCAAGTCTACAAGGAAATGATCCACTCCGTCGAAGCTTTTATGGACCCCAAGGTGAGCCATAACTTGATCTCCCACAAAGTATACAACGACCAATTAATATCAAAGGTAACTAGTGAACCCACTCTTGTACTTGTATGAGTTGTAAATGGTCAAGGCACACTCATGATTTTATACATGGAGGTGCAAGTCTCAGTGAATAACCATAGTGTGGCAACCCGCTTCTATGTGATGCTTGCAGGCACTATTGACAAATAGGTAATACTTGGCAGAACATGGTGATGGGCCTCAATTGTTGGATTGACTAGCGAGGATGAAAAGCAATGTTGACAAGCAACAGTCGCACATATGTGACTCCACTTTGTTTGGGAGTCATGGATTCAAATATCTCCCCAACATATAAGTCCACACATCATCCACCCAGATCTGCAAGAAAACCAGAAACCCACCAAGCAAGGTTGAGCCTTCGTCATCCACCACCCATGCCATAGCCATTACTCCAAATGGGAAAGCTAGTACTAAACAATGCTTCCATCCTTTAAGGATGTCACCACCACACCCACTAAGTCTCCCAGAGGAAAGACAAAGCCATCACCGGCCATTATGTCCACAACATCAATGGTCAAAGCCTTTGCCTCTTCGAGTCAGTAGCACAGCCGACACAAGGAAGATCATTGGTGGGCTCCAAAGGGTCTTCACCAATCCAACACTATCAAAAACCGAGACAGAGGGCGTCAACATGCACCTTTGCTCCTGTCCTTACGTCGACCCAAGGTGGATTCCTAAACGATTACTAAAACGTAAGGGCTACTAAAAGCTAATGCTTATATCTGGGTACCCAAGACCCACCATAGGCTACTCTAACTTCCATCAACCATCCTAAGGCACAAGAATCTAGCCCCCCACAACATTATGAATGGAGACTAGAAGACACAATGCAATCTCTAGCTTCATCAAGTGGTAGGGCAACAATAGACCCACAAGAACCTGCCTCCAAGAAGGAGGTAGCCCCACACGAACCTATTGCTCACCCATTGAAAGAAAAGATCACTCTAATAAGGTCACAGATGACATCACTATGGATTCAACCTATTGCTCACCCATTGAAATAAAATATCACTCTAGCAAGGTCACAAATGACATCACTATGCCCTCAAATCCTTATGTTACAAGGGAGAACGTCGTCAACAACTGTGGTAATCCCATAGGAAACTTCTCCTAAAAAGGGATAGAGACACAAGAACGTGCTACATCACAAGGCAAGTCGGAAGCGAAAGCAATTGGCGAGCTCCAATGGTTTCCCAAAGGAGAATCCTTAAGTCTCGGCTCCATTGTGGATTCCACTATGACATCAAGCTTGGTAGTACCATAAGAACCTTCTTTTAAAAAGGGAGTAGTGCCACCCAACCTACATTTTGTTATGTAATGCGCCGCCATTCCCTTCACATGTATCCTATTTTGTCTATGGCATTCTTTAGCATTGATATCCAACACCTAACCCTTCATCCTATTCTCCTAAATTTTCATAGTTGATGTAGGTGTATTATCAAATTCTCCCTTTTTCTCACGGAATCCAAAATCCTTGAACTCTCTAAGCCCCATTACCTCCCAACATGGGCTTGCACTCCACATTTTGTGGTCGAATGTTTGCAAGAACACAATAGGGAGGAAGCGCAAAGAATCTATCAATATCTTTTGGCCAACGGGGTTACCCAATACCACCCGACTGGCATTCTTGTCTTATATGATAAAATTCTGGAAGCCATAGAGCGCATGATTGAGGAAGGTTTTAGCCATTTTGAAACCAAGCATGTTGCCTATCCTAGACTAATAGCGAGGAAGAAGCTGATATGGCTATAGCCATTTTCAACTCCATGGCCCATCCCAATACTTCTCACTTGCCAAGCCCCTCCACAAATATTAACCACCCGCCTTCTTCTCGTCTTAGTACTTACCTAAATTTCCCCAACCCCACCACCACCTCCTCCCCATTTAAGCAATCATCTGCCTCACAGTCCTCCACAAACACACACATTGGGTCATCAGAGATGCCTCCAAGACACTCACGACCTACCAAACAAATTTACTCTAGAACAGGTCCACACCACCATTTTACGATGGCTAGCCTTTGTGCCTACGAAGCCTCCTCCATATGACTAACCCTCCACAAAGACGGACCACTTTCCAAGTGAAGGGCATGACTAGCTCAAAGAGATTCCTCCTGACGACCCCAAGTGCTACTGCATTTTGCATAACTGTAGGCCCTTCAAGGACCTCACCAAGCCTGTGGTAGGGCAAACTACAAAGTTTTGATCTCATGGTGGTCGACCTTATGAAAGTATGAGCCCTAACACATTCATCGCAAAGACATTCAAGAAGGGGAAGGCATCTAATAAACCAACGACCTGAGGAGGGTATGCGGATCCAAATCCCCAAGCTGTGCCCCCTCACGGATGCAAATGGTGGTCTATAACCCGCTTAGAGGATCCCATGTTTGAAGAAACCTGAGTATTAGAGAACGTCTTGTAATGTGTGCCAAGCCTACCAGATCCATCCTACTTATATGCCCCTACACCGCAGATGGAAATGGAGTATATTCTGGCAAATATAGGATAGTGACCCTAATGTAATACACAATTTTTTGGCCTTTAACTTCCCAAAAATCACCACGATATATGGTCTCACCTTTCAGATGTAGCAGTATGTTGGCATGTATGCTGAAGTCCCAAATCCACAAGTCATGGCCTCCATCCACTTTTTTTTCCCCCAAAAAATGTGGGCTTATATTATAAAGTCAAAAAGAGCCAAATTTTTACATCAAAAGTTCTCTACCCTTGACCAAAAGTATTGGGGAAAAGTAATATAAGGGTCCAAAACAAACCAAACTGAAGTAAAAATGCTAAGTGTTGAACAAAACATATCAAACTCTCTCCATCCACATTTTTCAACTATTGATCATTTTATTTAGGGACGTTCTCAAACAATTTTCGACGATGGAAGAGCTGCAACTAAATATCCACCATGAGATAGTTATTGATCTGGATGAGGGCCCCTCCTACAAGCACGTCATTTGCATGTATCTCCGTGTGCACAATCTCCATGCTCACCCATATCTATACCCTTGAGGACATGCACGACACACATTTTGATAGCCCTAATTTCCATTTTGTTGGATCTATCAGCGGGGCTATTTCATCAAGACTCCCTAGTCCAAACACCCATATCTACACCTTTGAGGACATGCACGACATGCATTTTGACAGCCCCAATTTCCATTTTGTCGGATCTATCAGTGGGGCTATTTCATCAACACTCCCTAGTCCAAACAATGCAAACAACATGCTTTCTGTGCACCTCTTGATCCATGAATGGATCAACTATAGGAAGGGGGGCATAATAACCACTTGGATTAGCAGAGTCATAGTGGCTACCAAAGGAGCCAGTTGTGGAGTTCTCTTAAACCAAACGTGTAGTTGTGGGATGGCTATTCAGGGTTCAAAGTTTGGGGATGCATTATATCATGTCTTTTCCAACAAGCACTATACAAAGTGATGGGCAGTTTCAAAATAGTTGCACATGTTTTTTAAGCAATTGTTGAGGTCTTCGAAAGAGTTGCCTAGGTCAGGATATCACAAGTTTCATTCTCAACACTTGTTCAAGACGAGCATGCTTGGGCACTTGGGCCTACTAAAAGAAGGTGTAACATGGCATATTGCCATGATTGCCTTGACAAATCATAATCGAATAGCACAAATGCCATTGACAAAGAGAGGGAAAGCAACAACGGGAGCGGAGCCATAAGAAGCCAACACAAAGATAGGGAGTACCATCATATGTTAGAGCTGGATGTGCCCAAGCAATTTGTTAAAATACATAATAGAGGGAATGGCAGGAGGAATAGGATTGGCCCACCCTTCAGAAGGTGCTATGTATAAAAGGCTGAAAGTTTGACTTTGGTTTGGAGTTGTAAATTTACAAGGTTGAAAAATACAAGCTCTCTCTTTTCCAAGAGTATTGTTCATGTTCCTCTTGCTCTTGCCTTTATGGATGCCTCTCACCCCCCTTCCCTCTTCTTCTTCTCACACTAGGGCATGTTGTTTGATAATTAAGGCTGTTAACTATGGCCATATATAGTGATTCCTACTAGAGTGATATATTTGGATGGACGTCTAGAAACACATTTGGGCATGTTGTTTGCTAATTAAGGCTATTGACTATGGCCATATATAGTGATTCCTACTAGAGGTATGATAGTATCTGATGAGCTAGGTCAATGCATCTGTGTGCAAGAAAATCAAACTCAATTACTTCTCAAAAAGTTTCATTGGGAAGGCACACTAGAAGAGCTGGGTGTTGTATGATTCCCCTCATGGGTGGGACTTTTGTGGTATGGGATTGAGTCATCTACTAACCTATGGTCAGGTCTTGTGGTATGGGATTGAGTCATCTACTACTAACCTATGGTTGGGTGATGAGTTCCAGATGATGCGCTTTTTGGTTTGGTTCCTAGAACATGGTTTGGTGATTATGATCTTGGTAGCAGACTCAGTGTAGGAGTTGTTTTAGTGGTATCAATGCCATCCATTTGCTTTCAAGGACGTAAGTTTTTGACACAAGCTATGTAGATCCTTATATGCTTATAAATTTGTAAAGGATATCTTCATGTAGGGTTGATACCCCACAAGGGAATTCCCAATCATAAAATGTGTAGATCCATTTATGCTTATAGTTTCTAAAATATCGTCATGTAGGATTTATAGCCCACAAAGGATTTTCCATTTTTGCACTTTCTCATGCTTGGCTAGAAAAATCTTACATAGATTGCAAGGATTAGTCACACAAAATTTGTTTTGCACGTAAAGCTTGGGTTTCTTAACTCGCCTAACCGTGCATGTTGGTATTGAACAATATGCACCTTTTCATCCTTGGCTGGACGAATGGTAGATGGAAATGATTAAAGGGTTTAGTCTCACAAGCTCTATTTTTTTGCACATAAATCTTGGGTTTCTTGGCTCTCCTAACCTTGCATTTTGATATTGTAAAATATGCTTAACATGAGTATGGTGAATTGATCTTTAGTCTCTTACATAATGAAAACATTGTTGGTGTTTTTGCTCTTTTTCCAAAGAAGGCTAAAAAAAAAAATTCTAACACATTACCCCATAAGTTTTGGACTAAGATGAGAAGGGTTTCTCAAAACCTTTTGACAAGTTATCTATCTAGACCTTCTCCTAACATTGAATGAGGTTTGTCACCACACAATTCTCAAAGGCTTTGGATGTGTTAATAGGGTAGGTCTCTACCATTGAAAAGAGTTCAAAATTTTATTAATTAGGGAGAAGGGGTAAATATGAGAGTGATTATTAATGAGGAAATCCCTCTACTTCCTAAGGGAGGGCCCCCTCCCTTGTTATCATACCTATACTCTACAACTTTCACAACATCTTCATTTAGCTTAATGGTAAGACCTTGAGAGTGCATATTGGATGTATTGAGTTCAAGTTTCCTCTTTGCATGAATGTTTGAAGCTATCCCTTTGAGTTTACCTTGATTAGGGTACTCCACCTTCCCCAATTGAGCAGAATTCAAAAATGTATTAATTAGCGAAAAGATGAGGAGGGGAGGGGTGAAAAGGCAAGGGAGGGGTAAAGATTAGAGTGATTAATGAAGAATTCCCTCTATTTATGAGGGTGGGGCCCCTCTCCCCAATTATCATGCCTATACTATACTTCTTTCACAACATCTTCATTTAGCCTAGTGGTAAGATCTAGAGAGTGCATAGCCCCTATTTGCATGAAGTTTTAAAACTACCTCTTTAATCTTAGCTTAATCAAGGGTACTCCACCTAAGAAATCAAGGGGTATGCCACCTAGGAAATCAAGTGAATTTATCCCTTGAAAAATAAAGGCCTTTTCAATTACCTTTCTGCTTAGGTTAAGTTATTTTATATGGGATTATTTGTTGAGATTGAGTGACTTTAGAATAGGTAGATGGAGAATAAAGATGAGCAGACTAATTAAGGAATTAGGTTAGTGTAATTAGGGGTTCTATGAAGACAAACATCATGGGAGAAAAGTGAAGCTTTGAGAACATAATAATTGAATATACAATGTAGGTGAGATATTGGAAATAGCTAGAGCTAGTGTTCATATAACAAGGCTTCAATCAAGAAGCGTGAATATACAAAGTGGGTGAGATAATAGAAATAGGGTTAGAGTTCATATTACAAGACTTCTATAGCTTACCACTATATTAGGATACCACTAGGCAGTGCCGGAGTGCGCTTGTGCACTCTTGTTAGCATTGCCTCCCTAGAGGTAGTGCTATAGTGGAGAATTAGATTCTCATTTGTGAATTCCCACCTGCAATTCTTTAAAAAATGTAGGTTGTGTTTCTTTTCATCCAAAAGTGCAACTTACCAGTATGACAAGAGGCAATGCCCATGTGCACTCTTGTTATTGCTTGTAGAGGGTACTCAAATGGCTCACCATTCCCCAATGAATGAGTTTTTAAAAATGAACACTAGAGGTTACGCCTCCCCTCGCTCCCAATACCCTTTAAGCCTTCCCTTTCATCCCATTTGGCCATCTTAAAAGGAAAAACCTTCTTCCTTTATTGTTTTCCCCCTCCCTTGCATAGGCTATTTGGTGAAGATGACCTTGGCAGTAGACTCAATGTAAGAGTTGTTTCAATGGTATAATTGTTATCCATTTGCTTTTAGGGATGTAAGTTTTTGACACAAGCTCATAATGTCTAGGTCCTTATGTGCTTACAATTTTTTTAAGTATATTCATGTAGGATTGATAACCCACAAAGGAATTCCCAAGCTAAAATGTGTAGATCCATTTATGCTTATGATTTTCTAAAGCATATCTTCATGTACGCTTTACATTAAATCCCACGAAGGAATTTCCATCTTTGTACCTTTTCATACTTGGCTAGGCAAAATGTTGCATTGAAATAATTACAAGGTTTAGCTTCACAAACTTTGCTTTGCACATAAACCTTGGGTCTCTTGACTCTCCTAACCTAGCATTTTGTATTGAACAATATGCACCTTTTTGTCCTTGGCTAGAGGAATGTTAGATAGAAATTATTGCAACATTTTGTTTAGCTCTGTTTCGCACATAGATCTTGGGATTCTTGCCTAACCTTGCATTTTGATATTGTAAAATATGGTTAATGTGAGTATGGTGAATTGATCTTTAGTCTCTTACATAACAAAAACAATGTCAATGTTTTGCTCTTTTTTCAACGAAGGCTAAAAGAATAAATTTAGCACATTACCCCACAAGGTTTGGACTTCTTTGTACAACATTTAGCCTAGTGCCAACACCTTGAGAGTTAATAGTGGATGTCTTGAGTTCGAGTCCCCTCTTTGCATTAAGTTTTGAAACTCTCTCTTTAACCTTAGCTTAATTGGAATTACTCCACCTAAGAATTTAATTGAATTTATGCATTGAAAAATAAATGTCCTTTCCATTACATTCCTCTTGAGATTAAGCTATATATATGGGATAATTTGTTGATTAAGGGCCTCTAGAATAGCTAGATGAGTAATGGAAGAATTAGATAGAGCCATTAGAGGGGTACAAAGGCAATTCATGCTAGGAGAAAATTGAAGATTTGGGAACAAAGTAAGTGAATATACAATGTGGGTGAGATATTGGAAATAGGCGGAGCTAGAGTCGTATTACAAGGCTTCAAACAATTACAAAGTGACTGAGATAATGGACTAGGGCTCGAGTTCATGTTACAAGGCTTCAATCAAGAAGTGTGCTACTTTATGGAGTATCAAATAGTAGAAGACAACACATAAATGTAAAAGGTTATATGCTCCATAAAAAGTATATAAGGTTGAAGTGAAATTAATAAGTTAATTGCAAATAGGAAACTTGAACTCCAAGTTATGGGGCATGTGGGGGCTTTGCTAACTAGAGCAAGTGCTTTAGTGGAGAGTTTGATTCTCCTTTGGGAATTTCCACATGTAAAATTTAAAAAAAGTTAATTGAGTTGGGTTGATTTGTATCCAAAAACATTATATTGGGAGGTAGTGTCCAACTGCACTTGTGCACTCTTGTTATTGCTAATTGAGGGTACTCAAATGCCTTACTACTTCCCAATGAATGAGTTTTGAGAATCGAATAGTAGAGGTTACATCTCCCTCTTGTGCCCACTACCCCTATTCATCCCAAAAGCAAAAACTTTCTTCCTTTAGTGTTTTCCCCCTTCCCTTGCACCATGATTCATAACTTTCTTAATACTAATGCTTTCAACATAATTCAAACATCAAGTTTTTTATTTCTTACAAAGAAAATTTAGATGCCCAAAACATACTTCTCTTTAAATCTTATTATTATTTAAAAACAAAAAAAACAAAAGTTGGCTTTTATTAAAAATAGAAAAAGTGAAGCGGGGGGGGGGGGGGCCAATCCCCTACAAGACCCTTACAAAACTTGGCCCACCAAGGGGCATAACCCTAGGCCTATGCTCTAAGAGCAAAGCTAAACCTCAACCACAAAATTTCTAGTCACCCCTGCAAGACCGAGCTGATCTCAACAAGAAATCCACTCACTACAACGTTAGAATCACTTAAAATCACGGAAAGGTCAACCATAAAGGCTTTAACTAAACGATGTGGGATTCCCTCAGATTGACTGTTGACTTATCTCCAAAGGCTGCACGGTTGCATACTAGCCAAATGGCATAGCATACTGCGCAAAGAATACAAGGCCAAGTAGCTGCAACCGTAGAGAAGCAGCCAATGGTGTCCCTCAAGAGAGTGAGCTTCCAGTTAGCACCGATGATGAATCTAGCCATTACGCCTGAATCACGAACCACCTTTTCAACTCTTAGCCACACCCTTTTAGCAACTGGACACTTCCACATTAGATGTTACAATACCTCCGGAGAGCTTCCACATAAAGTGAAGAGTAGGTTGACATTGAAGCTTTTGGCCAACTTGGCTCTCACCAGCAGCCAATGATGCATAATCTTCCATAAAGTTCATAAATTCTCATTAACGCAAGCTAATGCAAGCGATTCTAACTAACATAGGCTTACATAAACAGTTATAATTAACATAACCAAACCTCAAAAACCTAACCTTACCTAACATCACTCAACTAGCCTAACATTGTCTCCTCCCCTCACCTCATTGTCTCCCCTCTGCCTCAACCTCTCCTCATCCTACCTGTCCATTTGCTTCGTTACAATACTAGTAGCACCCGCTTCCTGTGAATCTCTTGCTGCCCTCCTCTTCCCTCATGGCCTCATTTTGGATCTACCCCTCCTTTCTCACACCTGTCCCAAGCATTTTCTCATCTTTCCATCTACCTCCTCTCCTCCTATTCCTTGAAGCTAGGGAAGGCTGCCTCACCTAGATGTGTTGCAGGACCATTATCTGCCCAGTTGCCTACCCAAAGCCCCTTGCTTGTAATTGTATGCCAAGTGCCTACTCAATTCATGGATTTGCTAGTGGTGGCCACTCACAAAGGCTATCAACAGTGAGCAAAGGGAAAACCTTTGTCGGTAAAGCACAATGGAAGCCAAGGTTTCTAAAACAAAAGCAATGGAAGCGAAAGATTTAGGGATAGAAGGTCATCCAATAGGGAGAAGTCGCAACTAATCTCAAAGATGTATGTCTGAGGATACCAAGACTTGGAAATCTCATGCTCTACCTGCATTTGTGGAAAATATGTCCTCATCGAACAGGTTTTAGAATCAATGATTTCATTGGGTGGCAGATATGCTACAGACTTTCGTCAGCGTAGCATAAAGAAAGACCTACGCGCTGTGGGAGAAAGAAAGACAGATGGGCTAGTGGAGGGGCAGTAGATACAGGAGGATGAAGGGTGAGCAGATAGAGGAGGATGAAGGTAGAAAGAAAGATAGACGCAATGCTGGAGGAAGAAAGATAGACGGGCTAGTAAAGGGGAAGTAGATACAGGAAGATGAAGAGCTATTAGAGGAAGAAAGATCGATGGGCTGGAGTAGAGATACATGAGGATGAAGGGGGAGCAGATGGAGGAGGATGAAGGTGGAAGCGGAGGAGAAGAGTTGAGAGAAGAGGGGGACTATAGGAGGGCAAGGGCATATTAATTGACTAGGTGCCTTACCTTATCTGCATTAATCTCACACCAACAATACGAAATAGCTTAATTTTTCATGCGGGGTGGACGAACTATTACTACTGGAATTTCCCATTTTTCGATATGAGGGGGAACATAGTCCCCCTTCCCTTGCATAGGCTAGAATGATTAGGAATCATTTGATGGCGGTCCATGCCCTTAGAATTTTATCGTCGTCGTTTATCAAAAGGCATTATTAATGGATGTACATTCTTTGGTTAAGGGTAGATGCTTTGGTTGGCAAGGGTATGATCCTTGGCTTTATACTAGTCTCATGGAATGTCTTCATTTTTGCATGAGTAATACTTGGAATTATAGTCAGGATTTATTGAAAGCCATTCTTTAAGGGTTCCTAATGAAACATTTTTAATATAACTTAAAAAGAAAAGAAGTAAAGTAAACATTACTTTATGTAGGTTAGATGCTCTAGTTGATAAACATTAAGGCTATGTGGAAGGTTGAAGGAACAAAGATGGCATTGATGCTTAGTTAAAGAAGGGCGGTTAAGTGAGGGTTAGTGTAATGAGGATGTGTTTAAGGCAAATTAGATTTTTTAAACAGATGTAAAGTAATGTTTGTTTTAGTGTGTTAGGCAGTTTAGCCTAGTAAAAGAATTCCAAAATGATCTGCATAAAAAGTAGGCCAGGCCAACTCAATTACATGTGGAAATTCACAAAGAAGGCCTTTGAGGAGTTAGGTTAAATGAGTGAAACAAGGGAGGATTACTGTAATGAGGAGATGGTAAGGCAAACTAGAAAATTACCTAGGGAGTAGAGGCAAAGTAGTGTTGGTTTCAGTGTGTGCGAGTAAAGCTCGAGCGTTTTTGCCGCTTTGTTGAAAGCCATTATGTAAGGGTTTCGAATGTAACAGGTATTAACAAAGTAAGACTGAAAAAGAACAAGGTGAACACATTCAAGAGGCTTGCCCAGGAATGTGCCAAGAGAATCTACGATTGAATGCACTCATTTCGGGCTTAGCATGATGGAGCTGAATGCTGGCGAGTTGTTCAGTAGGGTTGAGGTAAGCCGGCAACAACTGCACGGGCGGCGAAATTCCAAATGTGGCCAATTCACTGAACATGTGGACGAATCAGAGAGATTCCCGATTCAAACAAGTTGAATGACTTTTGTCATTCAAATGGCTTGCTCTATGGAGTAAGTTGGGAGTCCACCAATAGTTCAGAGAGGAATAGCAGGGAGCGAAATAGTAAGCTGGGACGTGGAGAGGAAAAGAGCGACAAAAAGGTGGAGATCACATAGAAATTAGGGGATAAAAAAGGGATTGGAAATGAGATTTGCTTCTCGAAGCTGGGCCGACATCAATTAGGCTTTCCCGTGACAAGTGGGAGACCAAAAACATGACCTTACCGGAGAAGGGTTAGTGGAATTTGGAAAGGTTAAGTAGGGCGGTTAAGGGAGGGTTAGAGAGTAAAGGGGAGGGAGGAGATTAGTGACGAAGAAGAAAAGAAGAAGAAGAAGAAGACGAAGAAGAAGAGAAGGAGCCGAAAAAGCAACGACAAGGAAAACAGGAGACGAGGGCAGCCAAAAACTTCATCTTCTTCTTCTTCTTCTTCATCATCTCACACTTCACCTTCCTCGAGCATCTCAATCTCTTCCTTCCCTTGCCCTCCCTCCTGCCCTCTCTTCTTCCTCAGATCCGCTTCCCTTCCCTTCCCTCCTCTCCAGCCTTTCTTCCCCTTTCCATTCCCCCCCCCTCAGTCCGCATCATGTAAAACGGCTCCTTTTCGCTCCCCCCCTTAGCGATTCCTGCTTAGGAGCTGTCTCCCACGCTTTCTAAGCGGGAATTTTTGGTTCTCTTGCCCTGGCTGCTCTTGCGTGTGGGCCTCAGAGGCCGAAGCAGTGCGTGGATTCGGAAATGGCCGAATTAAGGAAATTTCGAAGCCGTCTACGATGAATTCTCGGCTCAGAAGTTTGAACACCAAGCCTAATATGGCTGAGAAAGAGAGGCTGACTATCGATTTGAGCGCGACTGCAGACCCGGTGGACTATGCTAACCATTTGGAAGCAGGCCAAACAATCAGGATCACGCACGGAATCGTAGCATCAGGTGGCTCTGTAGAGAATTTTGAAAATGCTCGCGTAGCGCAAATGCGTCGCTTGATCACAGAGACGTCTGATACTTCCAGTCAAGCATCGGTGCAAGCCGCTGGAAAAGATGCGATGCAGAGTGTGCAGAAAGAGTTCATTGGCAGACAGCCAGACACGATGGATGTGGTCTTGGCTTTTCGACTAAGGACAGATAATGCCGGAACGCCTCCACAGTTTCTTGGGGAGGCAGGAGCTGCAAAGGATGGGCAGCCTTTGTATTGTAAATGTTGCGGTAATCCTGAGCTTTTAAGGAAGACCTTGATTTGTGATGCGTGCGAACAGAGCTTCCATCTCAAGTGTCTGAAGCTTCGAGAGAATCAGGCCAGTCAACTGGATGAGTGGCTTTGTATGGCATGCGTCGCAGCCCAGCGAAAACAGCAATGGCCTCTAGGAAGAATTGAATCAAAGCGAGATGTTGAGGCTAAAGATGGAAATGCAGATGGTAACCTTGGCAATCAGCAATCGGGCGATATTGAGACGGCTGTTTCTTTGAGTGGAAGCCAACGCGAGAGAATCAAGAGACTGAAAAGAGACGGGGACGTGGGATCTGACGTGACGCCTGTTAAGAAGCCGTTCGGAACTGGCAACAGTGTCCCAGATGAAGCTGGAGATCATCTTTATAGTCCCAGGCAAGTATGCAAAACGTGAAACGTCTTTTCATGATTCTGGACTGTGATTGAAAAATTGCAAGTTCCGCCTTTTTATGTTGTGTCTCCAAAATCCATGCTGTTTTAAAGTAAGGAGATGCTAAGCTTTGTTTTAAACCTTAGCTGTTCCCTCGAAAACGTTAATGGAAGGTGGACTTCACCTGCAAAGGGCTACTACACCATAGTTCATTTCAGCTTTGGTCGTGCTCTCCTACTGCATTGATTCCCCCCATACGTTCTTCTCATTTTTACGTTTGCACACTCCGAATAGCAGATGTACTCAGAGTGATCCTTGAATCCCTACTTGGGATATTTCTGCCATTGTGGGTGTTTGAGAGGCTCAATGAAGCGGGTGGCTTGATCCCTTCCAAGATTGCTGTGAGAGATTGTAGTTACTGCGTCAACTTTATGGAGTTGACAATCCATTAAAGTTGTAGCTGCAAGCAGAGATCAGGAACCATTGAAGAGCTACCTGCTGTTGCAAATAGGGATCAGGAATCAACTGTACTCAACTTGTATGTCCTGGCCGTGAACCTAAAGCTCCTACCACTGATTGCATTGGTCACAGTATGTACTGCCTAAATCGGCTTACGATAAACAAACTATGCCAAGCATCAATTCGGAGCACAAGCATGCCAACCCTACTTTTGGTCTTCACTACAACCATCCCTGGTACTTTGTCCTCAGCATCGCAATTGATTGCAGTTGCGACTCAAGATGCCCTATTCCAAAATGGACAGCAATATTTGAATGTATTCTTGGACTTCTGTTCTGACTCTATGGACTCGTCCTCCTTGTGAGCTGAATATAATATACTACCCACTGGCACCATGTTTCCTCTTGCTTCAATTGGGAAAAGTGATGCCCAAATATATAGTGCCAGGTGTGGGTTTAAGAAAAGTTCTCATGAGGACAAAATCTATTTCTGCCACCCTTTACAGAAAGCAATGCATGTGGATTTTATTGTTGTACAAACACCCATTTGACACCTTCAAGAGGACAGGGGGGCTGCATTGTACAGGCCCAAAACAAAGGTTACTATGTATAAATTGACCAATTGCACGTACTACATCCGTAGCCAAAAGAATGACTGAAGTTTTCCAGATGTTCATTAACTTAATGGCATATAAGGTACATGAGCTCACCGTGTATACGAAGTGGATCTGGTTCCACTACAATTGCGTGTCGCTTGGGCTGCTATATATTCGAATCTGAAATAGCCTACAACCAGCGGCAAATACCAACAAAGCCTCACAGCATGCGATGACTCCTCCAAATATTGTCCTACTATCATCATCCTCCAATTGGCTCTTTCAAATGTAGCCAGTTTCTTTGTAGATTTGCTCCAAGTTCATCTTCCATACTAGGCTGTGGAGACACCTTCCTCAAGGTTAGCCAAAGCCACAGCCTCAGACTCCTATTGGAGGTTGGTCTCTTCAGTCAATAAGACTGAGAGGTACGTGTAATGCCCTCATTGTTGCCTACTGCTGGTCCCACCCTTTGCCCCTTGTATGCCCTTTTGGAGTGTCTGGACTCAGCCCTTTAGACACACACGTAAACCTGTTCACCACCCTGTTTGGACAGCTCGTCAATCAGAGTCAGGGCTCACAAGATACAGGTACTTGACCCCTTTGGACTTCTTCATATGACGGCAGCTCCTTGACCCTTCACATGCAGCTCTTTGTCTAGCAACACGTTCCCAACACATTCATGGTTCACGCTTTGCTCTTGAAGGTTTGAGGTGTCCCCTTGACCGAGCCGCTACATTGGCGGGGCTGTGGGGCACGCAGGGTAGGGTTGTGATGGGGGGCAGTGTTCGGCCGCCGAGGGGGGGGGGTCTGTTGACTTTTGTGTATGTGACATACATCCCCTGCAACCGGCCTATGATAAAGTAGGGGTGGTAAAATCACAACTTAGCAAGTATTATCCCACTGGCAAAACACCCACAGGAGAAACAAAACACAAGGGAGCTAGAATGCTCTTGCTCGAAGACACAGTACACCGATTGGCCCCAAAACAACTGGCACCCCTTGCGGTATTTCTTTATTATTTATTTCACTGAAAACAGATTACAACAAGCCCAAATCACAGCATAACCTCTGCTTTCGGCCACACTGTGTGCTGCCCTTGGGAACCCTCAAAGCTTGCCAGATATGCTGCGATTTGCTGACTATGCATCCGGTTGTCACTGCCACCTGGGCTTTACCTGGTGCATGTGGCATTCTCCTCTTCTGAACTTGTTGCTAGGTGGATACCTCGCAACGCTTTGCCTTGGTGACCTGAACTGCTCTGCTGTGGCTTGTGACTTTGCGAACTTGGAACAGACCCCCGTAGCTCGTGCCTGACTCTTCCTTGGACTAGGGCTCACAATGGGGTCATGGGGTTCGACATATGGGTCAGACTGTGTCACCATGTCCCCTAGCGTAGGGGTGCATGTGACATTCCCTCCTGCTTAAATTTTGGATGATGATAGCTACTGAGGGACTGAGTGAATATGCAAAGCGAATGTGATCGTGATGACCACCAATTGCTGCGCAAAACTTGATTGTGCTCCCAAAGAACTAGGGAATAACAGTCTGGCATTGGGATTGATCTGGTACCGTAGTAGGCTCGAAACGTGTTTCGGGACAGCCCGAAACGTTTCAGTTCTGAAACTCGCGTTTCGGGAACCCCAAAAAACCCACAATGTTCAAAAAATCCCAATTTGCCCTAATTTTGGGAAATCTGGTGTTGGGTTGCATTTTTGCCACCCGTACGTCTCAAATTGCCACCCGTATCCTGAAAGCGACCTTCAGCCCATACATTTTTCTTTAGCCCGTCCAGGTGTAGCATGGACGTAAATCATGATTCATGATTCCATGTATCTTTTTCAATTTTGAAATATGACCATTCATGCTTGAATCTACATGATGTGTTGTTAATTTTCTGATTTGGGATTTAGTAATATGTTTCAAGCATCCAATTTCAAGTTCTAAGTGACACATCAAACGTTTGTGCACTATGTTTCATGAGTTTTTTCAAGTATTGGACTTCTAGTGATAATAATCTAGAATGTTTTAATGTTTTTGGGGAAAAACATATATTTAATTGCCCTATTATGCACGAAAGGTTTTTATAGATGTTGGGTTTGCCTCGAAACATTTTCGAAACCTCGAAACCCGTTTCGAAACTCTTCGCCTACTATGTCTAGTACTGCTCCAAAAGGCTGAGGAACGAATGCTGTGTTATGATAACATGGCGGCTCAATAAAAGCTCCGGAGAACCGGTACTATCATGAAGATTGGAAGCCGAACTGTTGAGGCCACTCATCCCACCATGCTACTATTGCGAACTCCTAATCCTCGGGTGGTATGGCACTCTGATAGGCTCCTGGACATGAGAACTGCCTGCTATCCTCATGACCTGTTGAGGACTGATTGGGCTGTTATTGTGGAGGCACTGCACTCTCGAAGTCCAATGGCATGAATGTAGGCCATTCTATGGGCTATCCATAGGTGCCACTCATTCCTTGGTATGTGCCTTGTAGGCCTAGTTACAGTTAGTTAGGTCAGCTGGTACAGTTATTACATGTACCACTTAGGACAGTTAGGACACTAAGTCCAGTTAGGGCACTTAGCCCTAGGGTTCTGTTATGTTGGCTCTCTCTTGAGCCTCCACTCATTGTTGCAGCAATTCATTGCAGCAGCTCGTTTTTGTCTTCTCCCCTTCATTTCTTGAGCTTCCATTGCTTGCCCTAGCCTACAATGGTATTAGAGCAGGTCGGGAATCCATTCCCTCAGCCATTGACAGCTTTTCCAAGCTGTTTGGCAGCCCTTGGAGCTCTCATTCTTACTAGTTGGTTCATTCTCAAGGCATTTGCAGCGAGCTGAAGCGGTTTAGGGATGTTTGCTCAAGAGACTCTACGAGTATAGCTGCTTCTGCTTGGGCACTGAGGAGGACATAAGTGTTGCTTTGCTTGGTAAGTATGTCTTCCTTTTGATAAAAGTTTTTGTTTACCTCATTTTTCTTCTCTTTCATATTCTCTTTTATTTTCTGTGTAGATTTCTGATCTTTAGAACAACAAAAAATTTAAATTTGTATGATCGGACTTATTCTAGTCTTACAAAGGTATATCTTTCAAGCACTTCCATAGCGAGAACTTCGCATTTGGCGCGGGAAATCAACGTTTTGGAGCACTTTTTGCAGAAATTGGTGCATTTTATCAGCATTTACTGCTGTACGGGTTCACAAGTGTGGTAGCTGCATGCTGTACAGAATTTCGTACAGCTGTATGGCCTCTACGAGCATCTATATGGTGCATTTAATGCGTCTGCAGACTTGTATGGCCTGTACGGTGGCTGTATGGAGCATTTAATGCAGTATGGAGGTGTACGGACTTGCTGACACCAATTTTTGATGCTGTACGGACCTCATTCCAGCTTGTTTGAAGCTCTCTCCAGCAATTCAGGGCTGTTTCTTGCTGTCTCGTGAAGAGTGCTGCTGTTTGAAGACATTTGGAGCTTGCTGAAGTGATCTGGAGGTCTGTCCTTGAGCCCATTCCTTCGCATTTGGCTTCCCTTTGTCTCGGGCTGCGAGTTCCCCTCCATTGGAGCACTCTCCTCTCATTTCCAAGTGCTCTCCTCCTCATGGGAGCACTCTCTCTTGTTGTAACTCTCATTTCCAGCCCTCTCTTGGCATCTTTGATTGCCATTTGTTGTCATTTTCACCTCTCCTTCAAGGGTGAATCCCTCTACTCGTATTTGGAGCCTTTTCCCTGTTGTATTTTCAGGCTACATCATTGGGTAAGCCTTTGTTGCATTGGTTCTTTCCAATTTCTTCTTCATTTGCATGTTGGAAAGGCCGGAAGGCCTCGTGTTGCCTTTTTGGGAATTTGGGCAACAGGTACACCTTGAGACAACATAGTCTTTTGCAGTGAAAAGCTTTGAAGCTTGAGCATAATTTTGCTACTTGGTTTTGAGAGGTTGCCTTCCTCTCATTTGCCTTGCCAGTTGGTGCATTTGCCTTGAATTTCAGCACCATGACTAGCAGCAAGTTTGGAATGCTTGGGACTGAGGACAAGCTTGATGGCACAAACTACCCCATGTGGGCATACATGATGGGGCATGTTTTGGTTGCCAAGAATTTGTCGAACATTGTTTCAGGCACTGAGGTCAGGCCTACTCGTAATGCTGCTTCTGGTGCTACAACCATTGCCTCTGTTACTACACGTACTGATGGGTCTAATGCTACTTCAGGAGCAGTTGCATCTTCTACTACAGGTACTTTGCCTCCTACACAGGAGCAGATTTAGTGGGATGGTCATGATGCCAAAGCATGTGCCTTGATTGCTCTTTCAGTTAAAAGGGTCATTATCCCTCATATCCAGTCTTGCAAGACAGCAAAGCAAGCATGGGATCTGTCACCACAATGTAAATATCCTAAGTCAAAGTATAGTTGACCATTTATTTGATCATAATTAAAGAGTTTTATATGTGTTAATCATGGTCAAAGAGTTATTTTAATGGTCAAAGGATTGACTATGGTCAAAGATATTTGACTCTAGTCAAGTAAACCTGACTTCGGTCAAGGAGACTTGGTTTATTACCAAGAGGGTTAACTGCGGTTAACCAGAGAACCACAGAGCTTACTACGGTCAGAGAGTGTTGACCGGTCAAAGCTCTTTAATTATAATCAAGAGTGTTGACTCCGGTCAACCAGAGAATATATATATTTATTTGTATATATATATTTGTTTAGATGTGCACGTGTTCAGTGGGGACGCCCACCGTGACTAGAATTAGTCCACAGTGTGTTATTTGCATGCAAAGCGCTAACAATTAATGGGTGCCATGGTGGTGCGCTTTAATTAATTGTTGCAGGTACTAGGAAGAATTATTTTTTCCTAAGCGTAACGGGAGCCTGACAAGCATCTAGGAGGCGGTTCGTGTGACCGAGAGCTTTGAAGACTCCAGAATGGCCCTTAGTGGCATGTAATAGGACTTAGTTTAGATTTTAGACAAGTGGCATGTTGCCAATTTGAATTGAGCTTGAAGCTCTTGTAATAAAGTGGATTTTTCACGTTTTGAAATGTAGAGGTTTCCAGACAGCACTACGCTGAACTTCTGTAACAGTTTTTCTCTCATGAATAAAAACCTTCGGGGGGGTCCAGCCCGACGTTTTGTCCTGGGCCCTAGTGCATCTTCAGAGAGAGGGAGTGAGGGAGAGCTTATGAAAGCACAATTACTGTCTTTTTTTGAGTGGTAATGGCTGTCTTTCAGTAGCGAGTCGGTTTCAGGATCAGCTTACATCCTTATTTCAAGTGCGGAATGAGGCGCGGGTTGCCTATCTCCGCAAGCAGTTACAGGACTTGAAGCTTGAAGAGGGTGGTAATATGGATGCCTATCTTACCAATGTGTGAGATTTGAAAGAGCAGTTGGCTAATATTGATGGGTTCTCAACTTGTTTCTAATACCTTGATGGGTTCCCGACTTATCAAGGCTTTGCTACTACATTGAGGTTGGTTGCAGGTGGCAATGCCAACCATTATTCCTTTGACCAGGTAGTTGTCCTCTTACTTCAGGAGGAACAAAGCCGTGCAAA
Organism: Dipteris shenzhenensis; assembly: GCF_047967505.1. Classification (NCBI taxonomy): domain Eukaryota; kingdom Viridiplantae; phylum Streptophyta; class Polypodiopsida; order Gleicheniales; family Dipteridaceae; genus Dipteris; species Dipteris shenzhenensis. Next base: position 24,115,414 of record NC_141596.1, read on the forward strand.
CCGCAATGCTTCTATGGCTAGTGATCAAGCCTTTGCTGCCCAGCATAAAAACAAAGTCAAAGGCAAGGTTTCAGTTGATAAACCCTCTCATTCACATGCTGGTCACTCCCATGCTGCTTCTGCTTCGGGGGATAAGAAGAAGAAGAAGAGATGCAACTGTTGCAGGAAACCCGGGCATGACGTTTCTGAATGCAGGAAGAGAATTGCATCTGAAAAGAAGAAGAAAGAGTCTGGTCTTGTAGTATTTGGTTCCTTAGTCCAAATGATCGACATGAGTCAACTAACTTTGCACAGCACCAACATTGGGCTTTTCTTGTGGCATGTTACTCGAATCCTAATGTTCATGATGCATGCATGACAATTTTTGATGTATTTGATGCCTAATTCTTTGATAGTGGTGCTAGCAAGCACATTACTTCTTGCAGGAAGTTATTCAGCCCACTTGAGCATGCATCTAAGGGGGGGACAATCACATGTGCCAATAATGCTTCATGTACAGTGAGAGGTGTTGGACAAGTTGCTCTTACTTCTGTTTCTGGTGGTCTTGTTACTCTAGAGAATGTGCTTTATGTTCCAGGCATTCGCAAGAACCTCATCTCTATTTCAGCCATAGCTACTTGTGGCTATCAGGTTCTCTTTGATCATTGATGGTGTTCAGTGTGAAGTCTATGATGCTACACATGCCCTTACCATGGTCTTGACTGGGACATTGACTAGAGGGCTGTATAGACTTGATGCCTATGACAGATGCTTGGATGATGCTGGACTTGAAGATGCAGATGCCTTTGTTGTTGATTCCTCTACCATGGCAGATATCCATTTGTGGCGGCTTTGGTGAAGCTTCATAAGGATGGTGTGGTTGTTGATCTTCCCAAAATGCATATGCCTTCAAAGCATGTTTGTGAACCTTGTTTGTTTGGTAAGATGCACCGTTTTGCATTTCCCAAGGATGGGAGAGTTGGTGCCTCATGCAAGCTTTATTTAGTTCATAGTGATGTTTGTGGACCCGTGCGGGTTGTAGCTCTTGGGGGATTCTATTATTTGTCACATTCATTGATGGCTTCACCAGGTATACTTGGATTTTCGCATTGAGATTTAAATATGAAGTTTTTGCATGCTTCAAGCATTTTATTGCCTTGGCTGAGAATGAGAGTGGGCTGAAAATTGGTCTCACGTGGCATTCATCATTAGTGCACGGTGCCTTACACTCTTCAACAGAATCTCGTGGCTAAGAGAAAGAATAGATCAGTGATGGAGATGGCCAGGTGTATGTTGAAAGGCAAGCACTTGCCTAACAAGTTGTGGCTTGATGCCGTTATGTGTGCTAATTACATTTTGAATAGATCTTCTGCAAAGGCATTGAAGACCATCACACCTTATGAGGCTTGGACAAGTCATAAGCCCCAGATTTCTCACATGAGGGCTTTTGGATGCTTGGCATATGACCATGTTCCTTCTCAGACACACACCAAGTTGGATGATAAAGTTATCAAATGCATTTTTTATTAGGCATAGCTGTATCGCCATAATTCATGGTAGTGACCAATGTATGACTAATAATTGGGTTAGGGGCACTTTTTCCTCTTTAGAGGTTTCCCCCCCTAACCACAGTTAGGACCCCTAACTACAGTTAGTAGAATAGCGTGCTTCCGAAGTGTTAGCAAGCTGCCATAGCTCATGTGCTCATATCTGGCATGCCATAACTCCACATTCTGCATGGTAGCAGTGGGAGTGCTCACTAAAAGTGCAAGATCGGATCTTTTCTCATAAATATCAGGCTGAAAAAGACCCTGATACAAATTGCCAGACAACATCAAAGCATAATCATTCTCTTTGTCTCGGACTGCACACTTAGCATCATTAAATATAACCTGAAATCCTCCTTGCGATTGAGAGAGGACACTAAAAGTAAATTCTTCTTTATACTTGGCACATAAAGAACATCAGTAATTCTGAAATCTGTGCCATCCGTGGAGGTGAGTATGATGTCACCCACTCCACACACTGAATAAGAAGAATTGTTTGCACATGTCACCTTTTTAGCGGGTGGTCATGCGGAGATGCAAAAAGACTCTTCCTTGAAGTGATGTGCTTGGAAGCACCACTACAAAATACCAAGTGTTTAGTGTCTCATTGACATTGAAAGAGCATGCATCCTTTGAAGGGTCATAGCTGCAAGTCAAGAAAGTATACGAGTCATCCTCAAGAGTGGCTGTAGTATCTAGACCAGCCACTAGAAAATCTGATATGCAAGACAAAAAGGCATAATCCTCTTCTACAAAGCCTCCATCATGTGCATTAGGAGCTGATGTATTTGAGACAGCCAAACCGGAATCCTTTTTCTTTTCCTTTGCTATTCGCTTCTTGCATCCACCAATGTAGTGAGCCAGCTTCTTGCAGTGACAAATGCCCTCTCTCTTTGGCTTCTCTGCATCACCTTTAGCCTTATGAGAGGGCTGTCCAGAATCAGCTTTATGCTGATGTGTGGGCTGATTTCCATGTTGCTTTTGCTGCCCTTTCCCTTTAGGAACTTGAAAGCATGGCATGCTCACCAGTCCGTGTGGCCATGTTCTTTCTTGTTTGCTCTTCTTGCAACAAGAGTTCTACCAACTCGTGAAAAGAGAGAGGATTGCTACCCCCCCTCAATGACAAATTCAGTGAGGTATGGAAACCGAGATAGGACTGCGGAAGAGAATTAAGAGTGGTGGTATTCATCTCTGAATCCGGAATAATCTCATGTATATTCAGCAACTGTTCCCTCAAATCCTGGAGTTTTGTGAGGTGAGCATTCATGGAATCTCCCTCATCCATGTGTGTATGAGATAGCGCTCTCTTTAGGAATGAGACTCTGGCATCATTTCTTGCTGCAAACATGCTCTCTAAAATATCCCAAGCTGCCCTCGATGTCTTGCGCATGACCGAATGTGAGGAATGATAAACCTCTTGATAGAAAGGGAAATAACTAAAAGAGCCTGTGCATCTCGTGAATCCCACCTTTTCTGTTATGCTGTGGGAGCCACCAAAGTAACATCTGTTGCTCCTACCACTTGTCTTGCACTTTGACCTCTAGCCTTGCCTCCATCTGTAGGAGTGACAGGTGTAGCCATAGTTTCTGGCCTTGTCTCATCTCCATTGACATAATCCTAGAGATGTCTGCCAACTAGAATGTTGCGCGCCATAAAGCTCCATAAGGAGTAGTTGGTGCCATCCTACTTATCCTCCTATGTGAGGACTCCAAAGACCTCATTGGGATTGTTCTGAGCCATATTTGCCAGACAACTAAAAAATGCAGCAAACTAGACAAGTGCAATCCCTTCCTGGGGTGTAAAATGCACAGTTGGAATCTGTAAAAAATCTGCCCAAAATGCCAATTGCTGTCACAGTCTATCAAAGGCTTGAAATGCACCAAAATGCTTTGCAAATGCCCAAAATCTGCAAAATATATCTGCAAAAAGTGGCAAATGTCTACAATGTGACTCAAACTGAGTCCAAAACTGCTTGCAAAGCTCCCAAATGATTTGTCCACTGCCAAATTGTATCCTTAATGCAAAAGCCCCAAATTCCTGCAAGAAATTGCAACTGAAAGAGGGCAAATCGACCAAAAGCCCCAAATTTTACAATTATCTACAAAAGCCCCATATTTTGTTTGCAAGATTGCAAGCAGAACCAAAAAGCCCCAAATTTCTGGAGCAGATTCTGCAACCTGACTGCAATGCCTGCAACAAATAAAATGCCCCAAATTCTCTGCAAAATCTAAGCCAGACAATGGCTATGTGCAAAGTGCACCTGCCAAAATCACCTACTAAGGAAAACCTGCAAGGAAAAGAAAACTTGGTCAAAGTACAAACTCCTACGAAAGTACTGAACTGACAGTACAGTAAATGTAAGGACAGTACATGCATATACGGCCTGTACGTCGAAATCCATACGAATGTATGGTGCAGGTGTGTGCGGACGCATGGCGAGTGGTTTTTGTACAGTTGTACGGACTGTACGGGCGAGCTTCTGTAGGAATGTATGGAGCTGGAGCTGGAGCCGTACGGGCTGTATGGCTGATGCTGTATGACGACTGTACGGACGGTGTACGGGCGTTCGATCGAACTGCATGAATGTACGGGCGATCTCTCATGTGTGGTACGGCTCTGATTGTGCAGCGTGTACGGAAATGTTGAGGCGTACAGAATGCTGGTACGGACGGTGCTGCATGGACGGGCTGTACGGGACAGTACGACAATTGAGTATAGGACTGTACGGCCAAAATGGTGATAGATTTCCATACAGTCGTACAGGCAACGAGGTATTGGCTGAAGCTTTGAGATGCCGGCGTGGAAGAGTGAGAGCAGATGTAGGAACAACCTATTCTGATACCAAATGTGAGAGTGGAGGAAGCAAGAAGCAAGAGTGTGAGAGCAAGAGCAAAAATGTAGGATTGCAATAGAAGAGATAAGGTGAGTACAAGTGAGGAGATGGTTTTGTCCAAGTGACAAAACCATACTAACCCACTAACTGTGGTTAGGGGGAAAAACCTCCTAATGAGGAAAAGTGCCCCTAACTCACTTATGGATTACATTGGCCACTGCCTAGAATATGCCAATAATTCTAACAAAACCTTACTCCGTTCGTTGTCTTGACTCCCCGTCTAATGCGTTGTGTGAACACCTTCCTAGGGGGCTGAATTGATGCCAAAGGCTGAGACTGGTCAGAGGGCCACTGGGGGTGAGTGTCAGGCTGTTCAGAGGGGGCTGAGGAGGAGCTGTAGGAGGCTGAAGGAGGGAGGGAACTGAATGAGGAAAGACGGCTTGGAGGCCCCCTATTTATAGGGCTTTTGGGGCTGGTTGGCTGGCCCCATAAAGGTAGCCCTAGGCCCCATAAATGGCAGCCCTAGGCCCCAAAAATGGTAGCACTAGGCCCCATCAAGGCAGCCCTAGGCCCCATAAATGGCAGCCTAGGGAGGGGTGCAGGGTAGCCTATAAAGGCAGCCCTTCCCCTGCCATTCTCGTCACTTGTTCTAGCCCTGAGGGGGCCCAGAAGGGCTCCTATCCTAGGCTGGACCTAAACCTATCCCTAAACCTAAGACGGAAACACTACCTATGGTTGTCGAGTGGGTAGTAGTGAACAAGGACTGATCTTCCGACTTGACTTAAGGCTGAGAGATTGACTTACGTAGCTTGTGCCTGACTGTCCCTGGACAAGGGCTCACAAAGGGGTCACAACATACGACAAAATCTTCTATTAGGGAACTATTACACACTTGTCGATGTAGCCAGTGTGTCACTTTGCACCCAAGTGCGGGGGTGCATGTGACATTCCCTCCTTAACTTGGCGGTAGGTTCATTGCTTCCAAGTAGTCTGCCAATATCTTGGGAAACTCTTGGAAAAAAATTTCGTCTAACAACACTGCTTAACGGGTACCTTGATCATGGAACTTGGTGTAAAGCTCCCGGATCCTGTGTCCTGACCCATGCTGGAATTTATGAAGAAGGATCTGTTGTGGCTGCAAAACTTCGGCTTCATCAAGAACTTCAGGTTGTTGCTCGTTGAAAATCTCTGAAAGAGGAGGTCCAAAATATGGCTTCAACCAAGTTACATGAAACACATTGTGCATAGTCCAACTGTCTGGAAGGCGTAACTTCATTGAGACATCGTTGATCTTTTGAATAATAGGGAATGGTCTGAAGCTCCTGAAGGACAGCTTAGGGCATCGCTTGCCGACCTGCTTTAATCTTTGCTTGATAATGCGTAAATACACCCTTTGTTCCTCTTTATACTTGACATTTCGTCTTGATTTGTTAGCCTGGCGCGCATACGATGCTTGAGCTTTGGCGATGCGGCTTTTCACGGACTTCGTAATCTCTGCCATTGATTCGGTGGTTTTGTTGGCTTCAAGAGATGGAGACACCCTTTGGGTGAGGAGTGATGTAAACTGCCGTCTAAATGCCGCTTCATAAGGTGTGCTACCAATACTCGAAGACTAGGTATCGTTCAGAATGGCCTGCACAAGTGGAAGAAACTGCTTTGACTTTCCCTGAGCATCATGACAATATGCTTTCAAAATATCAAACGCCATACCATTATATTTTTCTGTCTCGCTGTTCGATTGCGAATGGAAAGCGTTGGACATCTGTAGCTTAGTATCAAAATTATCAAATAAGCCTCGCCAAAAGTTAGACGTAAACTTGGAGCCCCTGTCGGATGTGATGGTCTTTGGCAACCCTCCAATGGGATACCAATACTTGATAATTAAACGAGCTACATCTTTAGCGCTGGCCGTTTGTTTGTAAGGAATAAGCATACAATATTTACTAAAGCGATAAACAATAGTAAGACATTGAGTATTACGCATACCTGCAGATGCTAGAAGTGGTCCCATGAAATCCATACCTATGTCTTGAAAAGGACCGTCGGGGATTGGCAATGGCATAAGGAAGCCTGCCGCTTTCTTGTGGGAAGATTTGACCTTTTGGCATATCTGATAGCCGTATACGTCCTTTCACATCTTTGGCCAATAAAAATAGTACTCTAACTTCTCCAAAGTCCCGTTGATACCTCCGTGACCACCGGTAAGGGTGTCATGGGCATCATGAAGAAGCAACCGCCGTTTATCTTTGAGTACACATAATCTTTTCTTATAGAAAAGCCAACTGTTCTCTAATGAGTAATGGCGTGGAGCAAGCGTCTTGGCTAACTGGAACTGCATGCCAAACTCTGTTGACTCCGTCTACTGTGTCTTCATGCTATCAAGATTCTTTCCTTAGATTTCGAGCACGGTGGTCTGCTCAATAGTCTGGATGGAACCTTTCCGATTGAGAGTGTCTGCAACTACAACGGGGTTGGTTTTGCCAGGAACGAACTTGATCATTCCCCAAACTGCTAGAATATCTAGCTCCACCGTTGTTGCCGATCGCTCCATTGCGCACTAGGCATTGTTTGAAGCCACTTAAGGGCTTGGTGATCTGTCTTAACTGTGAAAGTCCGTCCATATAGGAAAGGCTTCCAATGTTTTAATGCTTGGATGACACCGAGGAGCTCTCTATCATAAACTGAATAGTTCTTTTCGGCATCGTTAAGCTTTCTGTTGTAATATGCCACGGGCCTATCTTCTTGCTGTAAAACTGACCCGATGGCGACATTGCTAGGGTCTGTGATTACTAGAAATGGATCCTCCTAAGGGGCGATCTTCATAACTGGTGTTGTCGTGGCCAGCCATTGCAATTCATGGAAGGTCTGCAAAGCTGTGCCTGTGACTTGAACTTTTTGTGTGCGTGTCTTTACCCCCTTGAGTAAATCTATAAGAGGGGTTGCATGTGTCGAGAAACCATCCATGTGTGAGCTGCTTGACACAAACTCACAAAGGATCGGATTTCGTGAGCCATCGTGGGGCCAGCCAAACTTGTGATATCTTGAATCTTCTCTGGGTCCAATCGAATCCCTTGAGCACTAATGATGTAGTCCAAACATGATTGCAACCGTACGCGTACGGTCAGTTTTTCCGTACGGATTCTGTACGGCCGTACGTACGGATTTCCGTACGTGGCTTTTTTTGGGGTTAAAAAATCGGGATGCGTACCTTATATTGTTGCTGGGCTGCGATGTTCGAAATTCGAATCCGGATTCCGTACGAAAATATTGCAAGTTGCGAAGGCTTCCGTAGTACGTAGTACGTACTGTTCACGAATCACCGTCGACCGACGCTCTCAGCTCTGCTTGCAGCCTGCAGGCTGGCCGTTGCACACCGACCATTGCTGCCTCAAGAGCCTATTTAGGCTGACGTTTGCTTCTATTTAGGCAGGCTGCAGCCCTTTGCCCTCTTCTAAGCTTCTTCTGCACCTTGCTCAGTGCTGCCCTCTTCTTCAGTCCCGACTCCCGAGTCCCCTCAGCCCTTCACTCTTCTAAGTTCTAAGTTCTTCAGTTTGCCCTCTTCTTCAGCACCTTGCTGCCCTCTATTTAGACAGCCCTTTGCCCTCTTATACTTGCTTTGGAGGTGAGTGGTCACCGTACAGTTGCAGCCCGCAGCTTGCCTCTACGCTCTACCTGCTCCAAGTGTCAAGGTAAATGCAATGGCTGCTTTTTTTTCCTGTTTTGCAGCAAGTGCTCTCTCTTTAGTTGATGCCATCTAACAGGGCAGCCTGCAAGGACTTCAAGCCCTCTTTGGAAATTGTTCCTTTGCCCAATGCCCATTGCCTTATAATTTATATGCCCTCTTTTGCAAATTTGCAGCTTGCAGATCTTACAAATGGGAAGACAAAAAGGACCAGAATGGGAATTTGTAGAGGCCTTGAAGCCTTTGGGGAAGGGCCAATTCACTTGTAAATGTAAATATTGCCCTCATTCATGGGATGGAGGACCGACCTGTATAAGGGCACATTTTCTTGGGATCACAGGCTTGGGGGTTGACAAGTGTACTGCTCCTCCTGAAAATGTGAAAGATACTTGTCGAAGATTGCAGGCAAAGGTGCCCCTAAAAACTGCTGCAAAACAGCTTGTTGAAGATGTGGCTGATTTGGGAGATGCCTCAGTGAGTGGTACTGCAAGTGGAAATGCATCTGGCAGTGCATATGAGCCAAAGCAAAAGAAGTTGAAGACGTCAAAGGGAACCTTGGAAAAGGCATGGGAGTCACAAGCAGGGAAGGATGCATACATTGCTCTCCGTCGTTTTTTCTTTGCAGAGGATATTCCTCATTGGAAGGTGAGGAGCCCTTATTTTTTGGAGATGGTTCGTGCCATTGGCCAAGTTGGGCCTACCTTCAAGCCTCCATCCTACAATGTTTTGCGCACAACGGAGCTAACTAATGAAGTAGTATGCATAGATCAAGAGATGCTACAGTTTCGGGATAAGTGGAAAAAATATGGCTGCACCATAACTTGTGATGGTTGGTCTGACACTCGACGCCGGCCTATAATCAATATTATGGTCTCATGCATATATGGTTCAGCCTTCTTGAAGTCCGTGGACACAAGTGGGCAGTATAAGTCAGGGGAGTACATCTTTGGGATACTGAAAGATGCCATTCTTGATGTTGGGGCTGAAAATGTGGTGCAGGTGTGTATGGACAATGCATCTAACTGTGTGCGGGCAGGAGAATTGGTGGAGGAAGAGTGGCCTCACATTTTCTATACTAGATGCACATGCCATTGCCTTGACCTCTTGTTTGAGGACATTGGAAAGCTTCCATGGGTAAAGCCAGTGTTGGTACATGCTAACATGATTGTGACATTTGTTACCCGGAAACACACCGTGTTAGCAATGTATAGAAAATTCAGCAAGAAGGAATTGGTGAAGCCAGCACAAACACGGTTTGCTTACATGTTTATCATGTTAGCAAACTTGTTGGATGAGAGGGTATACAATGGATTGCGTCGCATGGTTGTCAGTGATGAGTATTGCAAGAAGAAGGTGTCACGCACTGTGAAAGCACAACAGGTGTCTTCTATTATATTGGGTGCTTCATTTTGGCAAGATGCAAGACTCATTGTGAAGCTTTGTGCACCTATTTTGAAGATCCTTCGCCTGGCTGATAGGGAAGGGGCTACCATGGGACTTGTATATGAACTCACTGATCGGATGGTCGAGAAGATGGCAACTATTGATGGGATTGAATCCTCAAAGCTGGCTGATGTTAGAGCCTTATGTGTTGACAGGTGGAATATGTTGCATTCTCCATTGCATGCGGCAGCGTTTGTTCTCCATCCTATTTGGAGAAGAGAGAAAAATCCAGATAGTGACAAGGAGGTGCACGATGGGTGGATGGATGCCATAGAGCGGTACACCAAGTATGATGTTGACAGCCAAGGCACCTTATGTGATGAGTTGGATATTTACAAATCCATGTCAGGCACATTTGCTCGTGCGATTGCAAAGGATGAAAAGAGAATGCACCAAGGGGTGAAATGGTGGGAGACATTTGGGGCTCACACACCAAATTTACAGCGGTTAGCTCTTCGAGTGCTCTCGCAAGGCACATGTGCTTCTCCTTGTGGGAGGAATTGGAGCACATTCTCTCTTATCCATACTAAAAGAAGGAATAGGCTGCTTCCAAAGAATACCGAGAAATTAGTATACATCCATACTAATTTGCGTCTCATTTCCAAAATCAAGGAAAGGGGATTTGAGAAGATAGAAGTGACCCTAGAAATGATCAACAAGGAGAAGGATGATGATAGGCTGCTAGCGAGGCAAGCAGATACAGAGGGAGAAGACATTGCAGCCCCTATTGTTACACTTACAGGAACGATGGATGCTGCTGCAGCTTCAAGCAGCTCTAGTCTTTTGGAGTTCCATGGCGAGGCAGATGAGGATGATAGTGATGAGGAGGAGGAGGAGGATGAGGAGGGTGCAGGCATTGATGCAGATGATGATGAGGATGAGGATGAGCAAGAGGATGAGAATGAAGATGCAGCTTGAGGCTGTGGCACACTGGCAGCCTTTTCTTTATGATGTTTTTCCTTTCATGTTTTGGTGTAGTTACTAATACGGTGTACCTACTTCCTTTGAAGTTTGATGGTGATGTTTTGGACCTTTTGAAATTTGGTGTAGTATTGATTATTGATCTATGATCTATGATTCCATCTATGATGTATCAAAATCTAGAATCCAGATGACTACGGTCTCTGGAGGCTGGAGTCTTTCATGAATGAAGAATCGCGATTCACGACTCATGACTCATGACTCATGATTGACGACTTTAAAATTAATACAATTATACAAGTTTCAAGTTTCAGTTTAATACCTCTGTGTCAATTTAATGTGTACAATGATCAATGATCAATCTATATTTTTCTGAAATTTTTTGGATAAAACTAGGGTCACGTATGTTTCAGCCCCAAGGGCTGAACCATACTCCAATCATACTTCCGTACTCGTATGACGTATGCGTATGGTAACGTATGGAAAAAACTATGAGTCCAAATACTGAATTTCCAGCAAGCCGAATTCACTTTTCTTTGTGTTGAGGTATACGGGGTTATCACGTAATAACTGTAGGGTACATCGCACATTCTTAATATGTTGCTCGGCTGTAGCGAAAAAGATAAGGATATCATCGAGAAAGATGAACATGCACTTCCCAATATACTCTGCAAACACCTGTGACATTATCTTGTTGAATGTTAGTGGTGCATTCTTCAAATTAAAGGGCATGACGACGAACTCGTAATGAGCTCGCTCTGTTCGGAAAGTTGTCTTTGGGATGTCAGCTTCAAAAAATCCGGATTTGATGGTAGCCACTCTTGAGGTCAATCTTTGAGAAAATTTTTGCACCATTGAGTTGTTTTAAGATGTACTCGATGCGGGGCATAGGAAACTTGTTGCTTACTATAAGCTTGTTGAGTTCTTTGTAGTCGACACATAGTCGTGCGGACTTATCCTTCTTTGCCACAAATAGAATGAGTGCATCAAAAGGCGAAGAAGTGTTGGACTCTCTTTGGATTATCCTTATGGGAGAATAGTTAGCTTCTCTAAGGTCCATGGCATAGTTCAATGAAACGTTTCAGAACGTCGAAACGTGAAACGTTTTGAAACGTTTCAAAACGTTTCAAAATAATAGGTGAAGTTTCAAAAAACCAAATTGTATTTTTTGGGTCCAAAAAATATAAATTTTATGCATGCATACATTTGGTATGCCAAAACTGTGCAAAACTAGCTAAAAACATAGAAAAAGAGTCAAGACTTGACAGAAAGCCTATAATGGCCAATGGTAGAATAGATTATAGACTCCAGAATCCAGATTAGAAAACTCAATCAAGCCTTCAACTTTATCAACAAGCCTATAATGGCCAATGCTAGAAATTAGAATAGAGTGTAGATTACAAAGCTCAATTAAGCCTTTAAATTTTAGAAATTAGATTTCAGTTGAGTAGATACTAGAATCTAGATAGGTCGCAAAAAATCAGATTTCAGATTACAATTTACAAGCTCAAGAGTCAAGCCTTAAACTTTATCATATTTCAGTTTTCACAAGTTCAGGAATCACAACCATGGAGTCTGGACATAAATCAAGTTCTCAGTTTCACTCTTGTAAATAGTCTGCTAGTCTATAGACTAGAACCTAGATTACATAACTCAAGAGTCAAGAGTGAAGGCATCAACTTTAAATTTCAAACAAAACTAAAGTTCAAACTCTACTGAAATCTGAAAGAAAGTAGCAAGTTAATCAGCAAGAATCAAGATCTGTAGGTGCTTGGGCTGCGGGCATCTTCTCCCTGGCCCTCAGCCCCCTCCTCCTCCTCCTCCCCATCATCACTATCAGAATCTGCAGAAGTGGATGAATCCTCTTCTGATGATGAGGAGGTCTCCTGTTCTTCTGGAGCGGCTGCTATTAAAGTTGGTTCTGTTCTCCCTGCTCGTCTGCCTGCCTGAGATCGTGTGGCACGTGCCAACGATGCCCGCTCCTCAGCAATGAATGCATATGCATCATCATCCTCATGCATAGGATGAAGCATTTCATCCTCAGGGACTTGCACACGTATCTTATCAGGATCCACCTCCTGTGGACCTTCAATGGTCTTCATTCGTCGAATAAGTCGTAGATTGGCATGGACATATACAAGCCTACCATACACCAAATGAATTAACAGTAAATACATGTAGGTTGTAGCATAACTATAATTCAAATGCTAATAATGAGCTGTGTGCTGAGTGCATATATGATATAAAAGAAAATAGATATGCTGAGGCCGGAGTGCTCACACACAAAATTATGAATTACCTGTCAAGTTGTCCAGTGCCTAGTCTATTCCTTTTTTTAGTGTGTATAAGTGAGAACACACTCCAATTCCTTTCACAGGCGCTAGATGAGCAATCTTGTGAAAGGACTCGGAGGGCAATGCGCTTCAACTCCGGCGTGCCCCGACCATACTTCTCCCACCAGGTAACAGGCCTCAACTGACCATCACGGAGACATGCACGAGCTGATCCAAACTCCCCAAAGGAGTTCCTAAATGAGAGGAGTTGGTCCTCCAAAGCATCTTGCAATATTGCATCTTGATATGCACGTTCAAGGAAACCTGTCCACCCTGCAGTCAACTCAGCATCATCCGATTGGGCCTCCCTCCTCCATAGAGGATGCAAAATGTGTGCTACTGCATGAATAGGCCTATGGAACCATGTCCATCTTTTTTCCCACAAGGCCATAATCTCTTGCTCTCTGTAGGGTGCAAATGAAATATATTTAGGTTGCTGCAAACCTAGAATCTAGATTCTAGATTCTAAATACAAATGTAACATCATACATGCAATTCCTTAAAGCTGCAAATAAGAAAATTAATTGCAGCCAACAGTGAATTGAAAGCCAAGATTCCTGATTTGCATTTACCTTGTTGCATCAAGCCATGTGCACCCTTTCAATGCCTCTCCAACCTTCTCCAGGAACTCATACACGAGTCCAATTGTGCATCCTTCTCTATCAACAAGTCGAAGGGTACTGAAAAGGGGCTGCACAATCCCCACAATCTCCTCAGCTGCATGCCAAAAATCACCATCAAACACAATGTCCTCAAAGGCACGTGCCTTTGGTTTGCTGGACTTATCCCAGCTCAACCATTCCTCACTGACTACCATGCGCCTTAAGTTAGGCTTCACCTTTACCAAGCGTGACAAGACTATAAAGAGATAGGCAAAGCGGGTCTTTGAGGGCTTCAGAATCTCATGGGAGCTATGTTGCCGAAAAATTGCAAGGGCTCTATGCTTCCTCGTCAAGAAAGTCACCATGCTCCGTGCCTTGTCAACCACCGAGGAAATCCAAGGAAGCTTCCCTATGTCCTCTATAAGAAGATCCAAACTGTGGGCAGCACAGGGAGTCCAAAAGATATGCGGATAGTCACTCTCAAGTAGCGCACCCATGCGCTGACAGTTACTTGCATTATCTGTAACCACCTGTACTACATTCTGAGGCCCCACATCCTCTACTGCCTTCTTAATGTGGCTGTAAATGTACTCACCTGTATGAGATTCATTTGATGCATCTATGGATCTCAAAAACATAGTACCCACGCAAGATGATACAAGAATGTTAATGAGCGGGCGCCTCCTGGTATCTGACCACCCATCACACAAAATGGAGCACCCGTATCTAGCCCATGATGCCTTAATAGGCTGCAGCTCCTTCTCAACTTGCAAGACCTCTGCTTTCAGCTCCCGAGTGCGTAAAGTCTCTGAAGATGGAGCCCTAAATGAAGGGCCAGCCTCAGCCACTGCCTGAACGAACTCCTGAAAAGCTGGAGTACGAGCAAGGTTAAAGGAAAGGTCACACTCATAAAAGAGCTTGCGAGTTGCCCGACGAGCAGATGCAAGCAAAGTTGTGACCCAACTAGCTCGTAAAGTCCCTGGCCTGGGTGGTAACCTGGTTGAATTTGGAAACCTTGGAGGCTTCACAACTCGCACTGATGCCCGTCTAGTGGAAGCACTACCAATAGAAAAAGAAGCCCCTTGTGTAGGTGGTGAAAGTGGAGGAGGGGGTCCAGATGTCACAGATAGAACAGGACTCCTGGGAGGAGATCCAGGACGTACTAGTGTTGATGAGGCCTCAACTCGTGCCCTCTTTGACGGGCCACTTGGTGTGCCTCCCAAGGAAAGAATTACATCATCTGGAACTTCTCCTACACATGGATTCACACCCTTTCCAGTGATACCAAGAAGATGTGCCCTTACACGAGGTGCACTACCACAAAATGAGCCACCACAATGCTTACACTTCCATTGTTTCGAACCCGAAGCACCATACTGTTGCTCCACATGCACTTGCTCCCAAACAATGTCCTTTGCTCGCCCCATCTCTAAGCTATACTACCTGCAAGACAACCATAGATCCCTTTGATTATTTGTTGCTTCAAGCTTGCAAGACAAATTACAATAAATTTTGTATTGTGAATCGTGAATGTTACAAAATTTATTGTAATTTGTCTTGCAATAAATTACAATTATTTCGTGCAAGACCAACCAACTGCTTCCAATGCTCATTGCTCACAGCATCTAGCTAATAGCTAGCTAGCTGGCAATTAGTAGCATCATGCATGCAGCATGCAGCTTGCCACGCTCCAACGCAATGGACAAAAGGGGCTACATAGTACAGGCTTCTATCGTGAATCGTGATTCGTCATGCATGTAAGCAGCCAGCTGCCAGCTAATGTACCTGCGTCACGCGTCCACGATGCACTTGGGCCTCCTGGGACCTGTTCGTCGTTCAAACTTCAAAGGCGTTGGAGTAGACTGTAGAATGTGAATATCGAATCTCGATTGCTGCCTTGAGCCTTGCGTAGGGGCCAAGGCGCTTGGAGCTAGCAGCTACCTAGCGGCGCAGCCTGCGGGTGTCCTGTCGTGACTCGTGACTCGTCAAAAAGCCCCTAGCCTGCAGGTGTCGTGATTGTCGTCCAAAAGCCCCTTGCGCCGCGTCGCCGCCGTACGGGAGACGTACAAGAGATTTGCCCTTGCAAACTCTTATGTAAGCTTACCCTAGCCACGTTTCATTGAACATGAAACGTTTCGAAACGTGCTGCACGTTTCGAAACGTTTCAAATTCAATGAAACGCGTTTCATTGTGACTATGAGCGCAATAAGCTGAAATCAAAACATACGACTTGCTTTACTATATGAACAAAGAATAAACAACCGACTCAGCTCATGAATTTTACACAAAAGCCTTTTATTGCAATAAACTCAGACTCGCTATCTACTAAGGCTCATCCCGACCGGGCTTTTTGCCAATACAAAGGACTCTGCTATCAACCCTAATGAGCAGCTGCTCAGACGCACACAAACTCAGAGAGCCTCGAAGGCTCAGACAAAAGGAAGGACTTCATGCTTCTCGTGTCGTCTTTGTAGGTACGCTACTGCCGCCTCAACGCTTCTCTGCATGCCGCCTCACGTACAACCTCCTAGTTGCTTTGCCACACGTTGCCCATGCATTGGGCCACCCACATGAGCCAATCAATCAACACCACCTCAGATAGTCTCCCTTCACGTGCTCATTCATGTCGACCTCAACATGAGGTAAATAACCTTTAACCATGGACCATAGTCACAATGAAACGCGTTTCATTGAATTTGAAACGTTTCGAAATGTGCAGCACGTTTCGAAACGTTTCATGTTCAATGAAACGTGGCTAGGGTAAGCTTACATAAGAGTTTGCAAGGGCAAATCTCTTGTACGTCTCCCGTACGGCGGCGACGCGGCGCAAGGGGCTTTTGGACGACAATCACGACACCTGCAGGCTAGGGGCTTTTTGACGAGTCACGAGTCACGACAGGACACCCGCAGGCTGCGCCGCTAGGTAGCTGCTAGCTCCAAGCGCCTTGGCCCCTACGCAAGGCTCAAGGCAGCAATCGAGATTCGATATTCACATTCTACAGTCTACTC
The DNA here is from genome assembly GCF_047967505.1 of Dipteris shenzhenensis. Lineage (NCBI taxonomy): Eukaryota > Viridiplantae > Streptophyta > Polypodiopsida > Gleicheniales > Dipteridaceae > Dipteris > Dipteris shenzhenensis. The sequence goes on from NC_141596.1 coordinate 24,131,763, forward strand.
CAACGCCTTTGAAGTTTGAACGACGAACAGGTCCCAGGAGGCCCAAGTGCATCGTGGACGCGTGACGCAGGTACATTAGCTGGCAGCTGGCTGCTTACATGCATGACGAATCACGATTCACGATAGAAGCCTGTACTATGTAGCCCCTTTTGTCCATTGCGTTGGAGCGTGGCAAGCTGCATGCTGCATGCATGATGCTACTAATTGCCAGCTAGCTAGCTATTAGCTAGATGCTGTGAGCAATGAGCATTGGAAGCAGTTGGTTGGTCTTGCACGAAATAATTGTAATTTATTGCAAGACAAATTACAATAAATTTTGTAACATTCACGATTCACAATACAAAATTTATTGTAATTTGTCTTGCAAGCTTGAAGCAACAAATAATCAAAGGGATCTATGGTTGTCTTGCAGGTAGTATAGCTTAGAGATGGGGCGAGCAAAGGACATTGTTTGGGAGCAAGTGCATGTGGAGCAACAGTATGGTGCTTCGGGTTCGAAACAATGGAAGTGTAAGCATTGTGGTGGCTCATTTTGTGGTAGTGCACCTCGTGTAAGGGCACATCTTCTTGGTATCACTGGAAAGGGTGTGAATCCATGTGTAGGAGAAGTTCCAGATGATGTAATTCTTTCCTTGGGAGGCACACCAAGTGGCCCGTCAAAGAGGGCACGAGTTGAGGCCTCATCAACACTAGTACGTCCTGGATCTCCTCCCAGGAGTCCTGTTCTATCTGTGACATCTGGACCCCCTCCTCCACTTTCACCACCTACACAAGGGGCTTCTTTTTCTATTGGTAGTGCTTCCACTAGACGGGCATCAGTGCGAGTTGTGAAGCCTCCAAGGTTTCCAAATTCAACCAGGTTACCACCCAGGCCAGGGACTTTACGAGCTAGTTGGGTCACAACTTTGCTTGCATCTGCTCGTCGGGCAACTCGCAAGCTCTTTTATGAGTGTGACCTTTCCTTTAACCTTGCTCGTACTCCAGCTTTTCAGGAGTTCGTTCAGGCAGTGGCTGAGGCTGGCCCTTCATTTAGGGCTCCATCTTCAGAGACTTTACGCACTCGGGAGCTGAAAGCAGAGGTCTTGCAAGTTGAGAAGGAGCTGCAGCCTATTAAGGCATCATGGGCTAGATACGGGTGCTCCATTTTGTGTGATGGGTGGTCAGATACCAGGAGGCGCCCGCTCATTAACATTCTTGTATCATCTTGCGTGGGTACTATGTTTTTGAGATCCATAGATGCATCAAATGAATCTCATACAGGTGAGTACATTTACAGCCACATTAAGAAGGCAGTAGAGGATGTGGGGCCTCAGAATGTAGTACAGGTGGTTACAGATAATGCAAGTAACTGTCAGCGCATGGGTGCGCTACTTGAGAGTGACTATCCGCATATCTTTTGGACTCCCTGTGCTGCCCACAGTTTGGATCTTCTTATAGAGGACATAGGGAAGCTTCCTTGGATTTCCTCGGTGGTTGACAAGGCACGGAGCATGGTGACTTTCTTGACGAGGAAGCATAGAGCCCTTGCAATTTTTCGGCAACATAGCTCCCATGAGATTCTGAAGCCCTCAAAGACCCGCTTTGCCTATCTCTTTATAGTCTTGTCACGCTTGGTAAAGGTGAAGCCTAACTTAAGGCGCATGGTAGTCAGTGAGGAATGGTTGAGCTGGGATAAGTCCAGCAAACCAAAGGCACGTGCCTTTGAGGACATTGTGTTTGATGGTGATTTTTGGCATGCAGCTGAGGAGATTGTGGGGATTGTGCAGCCCCTTTTCAGTACCCTTCGACTTGTTGATAGAGAAGGATGCACAATTGGACTCGTGTATGAGTTCCTGGAGAAGGTTGGAGAGGCATTGAAAGGGTGCACATGGCTTGATGCAACAAGGTAAATGCAAATCAGGAATCTTGGCTTTCAATTCACTGTTGGCTGCAATTAATTTTCTTATTTGCAGCTTTAAGGAATTGCATGTATGATGTTACATTTGTATTTAGAATCTAGAATCTAGATTCTAGGTTTGCAGCAACCTAAATATATTTCATTTGCACCCTACAGAGAGCAAGAGATTATGGCCTTGTGGGAAAAAAGATGGACATGGTTCCATAGGCCTATTCATGCAGTAGCACACATTTTGCATCCTCTATGGAGGAGGGAGGACCAATCGGATGATGCTGAGTTGACTGCAGGGTGGACAGGTTTCCTTGAACGTGCATATCAAGATGCAATATTGCAAGATGCTTTGGAGGACCAACTCCTCTCATTTAGGAACTCCTTTGGGGAGTTTGGATCAGCTCGTGCATGTCTCCGTGATGGTCAGTTGAGGCCTGTTACCTGGTGGGAGAAGTATGGTCGGGGCACGCCGGAGTTGAAGCGCATTGCCCTCCGAGTCCTTTCACAAGATTGCTCATCTAGCGCCTGTGAAAGGAATTGGAGTGTGTTCTCACTTATACACACTAAAAAAAGGAATAGACTAGGCACTGGACAACTTGACAGGTAATTCATAATTTTGTGTGTGAGCACTCCGGCCTCAGCATATCTATTTTCTTTTATATCATATATGCACTCAGCACACAGCTCATTATTAGCATTTGAATTATAGTTATGCTACAACCTACATGTATTTACTGTTAATTCATTTGGTGTATGGTAGGCTTGTATATGTCCATGCCAATCTACGACTTATTCGACGAATGAAGACCATTGAAGGTCCACAGGAGGTGGATCCTGATAAGATACGTGTGCAAGTCCCTGAGGATGAAATGCTTCATCCTATGCATGAGGATGATGATGCATATGCATTCATTGCTGAGGAGCGGGCATCGTTGGCACGTGCCACACGATCTCAGGCAGGCAGACGAGCAGGGAGAACAGAACCAACTTTAATAGCAGCCGCTCCAGAAGAACAGGAGACCTCCTCATCATCAGAAGAGGATTCATCCACTTCTGCAGATTCTGATAGTGATGATGGGGAGGAGGAGGAGGAGGGGGCTGAGGGCCAGGGAGAAGATGCCCGCAGCCCAAGCACCTACAGATCTTGATTCTTGCTGATTAACTTGCTACTTTCTTTCAGATTTCAGTAGAGTTTGAACTTTAGTTTTGTTTGAAATTTAAAGTTGATGCCTTCACTCTTGACTCTTGAGTTATGTAATCTAGGTTCTAGTCTATAGACTAGCAGACTATTTACAAGAGTGAAACTGAGAACTTGATTTATGTCCAGACTCCATGGTTGTGATTCCTGAACTTGTGAAAACTGAAATATGATAAAGTTTAAGGCTTGACTCTTGAGCTTGTAAATTGTAATCTGAAATCTGATTTTTTGCGACCTATCTAGATTCTAGTATCTACTCAACTGAAATCTAATTTCTAAAATTTAAAGGCTTAATTGAGCTTTGTAATCTACACTCTATTCTAATTTCTAGCATTGGCCATTATAGGCTTGTTGATAAAGTTGAAGGCTTGATTGAGTTTTCTAATCTGGATTCTGGAGTCTATAATCTATTCTACCATTGGCCATTATAGGCTTTCTGTCAAGTCTTGACTCTTTTTCTATGTTTTTAGCTAGTTTTGCACAGTTTTGGCATACCAAATGTATGCATGCATAAAATTTATATTTTTTGGACCCAAAAAATACAATTTGGTTTTTTGAAACTTCACCTATTATTTTGAAACGTTTTGAAACGTTTCAAAACGTTTCACGTTTCGACGTTCTGAAACGTTTCATTGAACTATGATTGCGCTATCACCATACTTGCCTATTGCATTGCATGCAATCAATAATTCATTCCATAGCTTGTAAAAGCCATCAAGAAGAAGGTCTAATAAACCTTGCATGTAGTAATTGAGACAATTGCTGCTCCCCCTCCATCATAGTTGCAATGAAACACGTTTTTTCTTTTTTGAAACGTTTTCAAACGTTGCCAAACGTTTGGAAATAAAAAACACATTTTTTTGGCAGTGGTTTTTGAAGGTCAAATTTTTGCCCTATTTTTCATCAAAACAATCAAAGGAGCTGTCGCCATCGCGCTTTGTTGGAAAACGCCTTCTTGGACTCACTTCTGAGTGTATGAACATATAAGATTGCTGAAGTGTTCTCCTCTATGCTCCTCACTGTTTTGGGTGCCATTAGTGCCTGTAATCATGCATTTTAGGTCCCAGGAATGTGTACGTATAGTAAAACAGGCGCTTGGGCAAAATTTTGCTACGAAACATGTTTGGAAAATTTTCCAAACGTCTGCAAACGTGTTTCCAAACGTCTGGCAACTATGCCCTCCATAGACTTAGAAAGTCGATACGGGAACTTACTTGGAGGTGTCGAGTCCGGAAGTAGATTAATGTGATGGTCTTTCGGTCGGTTGGGAGGAAGCTGGGGTGGCAGATCATCTCGGAGCATGATGTCTTGGAACTCTTGGAGTAGATCCACCATTGCTTGTCCCATCGGAGGAGCAGCTTGAACTGCAGTGATTTGGCATTGGACGTAGACAAGTGCACACATGGCGTCCTTGCAAGTGGCGCGACTTGCTTGAACATGCGAGATTAATGGAATCCCTAGTATGCTCCGATGGTCGCGTATCACGGCGGGCTCAGGTAAACCTTCCACAATAGTGAAGGTGTCCTGCTGCCAATCACGCGTGGGTACATGCTCACGGAACCATTGAATCCCGAGGATCATGTTGCACCCCATCAAAGGAGTCGAAATAAAATCCCGCGTAAACATGGCCTTCTGAACTAAAATAGGGAAATGGATGGCCTTATGCGTGATGTGTGTGCGCAAGCCGGCCATGAACCCGTCCACTGCAAGCTCGTGAGGCACCAAGGTGCACCCCACTGTCTTGGCAAGTTGAGGGGGGATGGCATCTTTTGAACTTCCCATATCGAAAAGGACAATAAATTGATGCCCGTTAGCTGCTCGAATGAGCGCCTTTTTTTGATATGAGAAATCGCCCTCCTTCTTACCTTGAAAGACCACGGGGGGAATGGTGTTCAAAGCAAGGAAGACGGCATTCGTAAGCTGAGGATGGAGGTGTTAGAAACTCACTGTGCCTACTTGTGAGCCCCCGATTTGAGGAGACAAGGGGCAGTGAGAGGTAGGAGGGCTGGGGAGAGAGAGAGACTCAGGCCGGCATCATAGGCAACCAGCACACGGGCTGGTTGTAGTCTGCAACAGCAGGAATAAAGGGGCTCTAGGCCTCACATAGAGGCACCAGGAGCAGCATTGACTGGCCGCCCAGGGCGCCCTTAAATAAGGGCCTGTGGCTGGCCAAGTCGGCCCAACCAGGGCCACCGACCAAGGCCAACCCTGGTCGGTTTTCTAGGGCCCATGTGGTCGGCCACCAGACAGGGTACCGACCCTGCTGGTCGGTCAACTCAAGGGGCTTGGGCAGTGCCTATAAAAGGCCTACTCCTCCATTCATTCCAGCATCCAGTGCAAGACTGGAGAGATGCACTTATATCAATATACATGCGCACACGCGCACCCCCCCCACACACACGTGTGTACCGCACGCACGTTCGTGTGTGTGTGTACACACACATAGGGTTGCGAGGGTGCCCTAGTGGAGCTTGGGGGACACACACACACACATGTTCTTGATGAACTCATGTTCGCGTACTGGAAACTCGCAACATGGACTTTGCATGTCCATTATCGCACATTTCAATCAATTCTAGTCGCCTACATCCAGTTTTATTCGCCTTTGATGATGTTTGCCAAGCACTTAGATCTGGAGCAGTTGGTGAGAGAGAGAGTCCACCAATATTCTCTAGCACTTTGCTGTGTTTTGTACTGCTCCCTTGGAGCTATTTTTCTGCCCACCATCTGGTGGATGAATATACTCTCTTTCTCTCTCCGTCCATATTTATTTCTGAGAGAGTGTTTGTTGCATCTGTGATCATCTATCTGAGTTGAGTGTGTGTAAGAGTTGGAGAGATCTTGGGTGGAGGTTTGAGTGATTCATTCCTCCTTCCTCCTTCTCCAGTCATCTTCCTTCTTCATTTATTCCCAATTTTGGTGAAGCTGGAAAGCTCAATGGGATGAATTATCCAATCTGGAAAGTCAAGATCCGAAGCCATTTGTTGGCACGGAAGCTGTGGAAGATAGTGATTGGGACCGAGGAGAAGCTGGAGGACATTGTGGACAAAAGAGGTGAAGTTTTATTCGAAGCAGATGCGGATGAACTCAGTGCATCAAAGACTGTTGGTCTCCCGTGGACATTAATAGACTCTCTCTCTCTCTCTCTCTCTCTCTCTCTCTCTCAGAAGCTCTTTGATGAGCATGTGAGAGGAGAGAAGTACCAGCGGTGTGAAGGTATTTTGCAGCACTTGGCTTTAGATATTGAGGAGCACTTGGCTGCACGCATGAGCAGTTGTTTGTTACTTTAAGCTCGCGTATTGGTGGAGATGATAGTATGATCTTTTGGTGTTGTATGTTTCCAGATCTAGCCTTCTCCTTTAGTGCTAGCCTGCGTCATGGCTGAGTTTTCCCTTCACCTCCGGAGTGTCGACAGAAACTCAGTACGAAGACTTTGTATAAATGGATGCTCAAGTATGTGTGGGTGTGTGGATTTTGTATATGTGAGAGCATACTTTTATACTATGGTCTACACCCACTGTTGGGCGCTGATGACGTCAGTGGGGATGTCATAGTAGCTAGTCCCTACTATGCGTGATGGAGTTTATGGTTTTCAATCTTATGAGTGACTCTTGTGAGATTGAAACTGCACTATGTTGTGTTTTTAGAGGATGAGTTTGGGAATGTTCCTAGATTCATCTAGGTATATTGTATGTTTCCAAATTTGATCGATTCTCTTTCATTGCATTGTGCACTTGTGGGTTGATAGATTGGAGTGAGTAGTGTGAGAGCTTCCCACCTAGTTTTTGCCGCTAGGGTTAGCTTGTCACATAATCAGGTTAAAAATAATGCTTGGTGAAGGGGACAATTTGTCTCGAAGGATGAACTAGTCCAGCTTGAACGGTTGACCTTTCATCTTCTATTAAAATTAAAATTGTTTGTGTGATTAAAGTGTATGTGGTCTTTGAAACTATATTGGTAGGTTGTGGTTATATGGAGGTGCACCTATCAGGTGCTTGTAGTGGGACCGAGGAGAGTGGGAGTGGATAGATCATGGGCACCGAGAGAGGGGGATTCCCTTCTTTTGTTTCATGGTTGGTAATGCCAGGAGATTTCAGTTGAGCAGTAGGGGTTGGATTCCCTCAAGAGCCCCCCACTGGGACAGCTTCTTTATCACCGTAGATTTGTGTAGGAATTTCTGGAGGAGGCTTTGGAAATCCCTCAGAAATAGAAAGATCACTCTTTTCTTTTGGCTTTCTATTCATGGAGGGATTGCAGTGAACTTGTGGAGATCACGATTTAGGGCTGATCCCACTTGCCCTCACTGTCATTCTGTAGAGGAGTCAGTGCGACATTGCCTTTGGGACTGCAGTCAGGCTAGGACTGTTTGGAAAGGGGTTGCTCGGATACTCAGCATTTTTCATACTTCCCCTTTCTTCATGACTTGGGGCTTGGTCGCATGGTTATTACTTACTGGGCCCCAGGTGTTTTATGAGGGTGAGCCTTCTTCTTGGGCACTCTCGGTCCGCCGACAGGTGATAGAGCCCTGCTCTCTTCATGATGTACCACTTACTCCCTTCAGAGCTTCTCATGCTTCAGTGGACACCTCTTGGGAGATTTTGGCTAGCATTTCCTCTTGGCACATTTGGAGAGCCAGATGTACAGAGGCCTTGGATGGCACCCAGATACACCCATCAGAGGTGTTCACGGGTATTGGACTGACACGGTTTACACTTTGATAGCCATATGGGCTAGCATGCAGGGCCCTTCATGGGCAGCCTCTTTTAGGAGGACTGTATATCTTCGAGTTTGGAGGGGTTCTCCCTTTTTCTCAGAGGTTTCTACTAGATTGAGATGGCACTATCAGCCCCAATCCTTTCTTTTGGCTCTTGAGCTTTTCATGCATTGCATGGTGTATCCCATATGGAGCTTGCTCTAACAGTTTTCTTTAATACTTAATAGAAGTCTCTTTTTGCAAAAAAAAAAAGAAAGAAACTGTATTGGTTATGGATTTCCTAGTTTCAGTTTGTCGTTTTTAAAGGATGTTGCGTCTTGAGCTAATTCTAATTTGCTTGTATCTAACAGTTTTGGCCCTTGGTGATGCATTCAACTTGACATGATGAATAGTTAACCCTTGAGGCTAAGGACTGATTTGGTAGGCGTCTAAGGGAAAGTTTGGGTTACTTTTATTAGTTAAGCTAAATATAGCTATAGGTGCTGTGGGACTTTACTCTTCTTGCAAGAAGATTGTGGTATGCAAAGATGGTGTCTTCTAGAAGATTGAATTTGGCTGTTTGAGAGCGTCCCTTGTATACTTAAGTGAGATTGATGATGTGTGAGGTGGATTAAGGAGTGGAGTCAGTGTAGAGACGAGTGAGGCATTGGGTAGCTCTAGCAAGAAGATTGTGGTGTGGATAGATCTTGTCTTCTAAAAGATTGAATTTCAGCCTGAGACAATTGGTCAAGAGGCCTTCTTGGTAACTAGATCAGTGAGACTGGGATTGGTGAGAACAAGACGGAAAAAGACATGGAATGAGTGATCAACAGCATTCCCAATTATTGCTCTAGCGGCAATTGGGAATGTGAGAGACTGCAATTTTCCATACGAAAACTTGGAGGAGGAAGTCTAGGTGCAGCAGACACATGGATTTTTCTTCTTGGATTAGAAAGAGAGAGACATCCTTCACAAGACTATGTATGGGCTGAACAGGCCTGGAGAGCTTGCTACTAGAACTACTTCACAGTCCCACTTGTAATTTGTTGGATGCGAGCCTACATCTTGCACAAGACGGAAACAAGATTTGATGGCCATCTTTGTGTATGTAGATGACTTGATCATCACCATGATCACATTAGGGTGATTCACTAGAATGGAGGCACAAGGGCCTTACAACCCTGCCTTAGGCGTTCAACCACCATCCCCTCCAATTATTGCCAGGGCCACCCTTCAAACATTGGTATTTTCCCAGCCGGGTTTTGGCAATTGGGATACTTACCTCTTTGTGGGGTCGATATGTGCAGATCTGGGGCAATTATCAGCCTTCATGTTAGTGCACATAGGTTCGTTTTGATTTGAAGGGAAGACCCTTTGTCTATTTGAATGAAGAAACTCACTATCTTAATGTGAACATATATTTAAGCATGGGGAGCTGCAACTGGCTTTCAGATTTCAGAGCATGCAACATGGTTATGATTTGAAGTTTTTGAGTGAGACTCTTGTTTGAAATCTGATGACCACAGCACATTTGTTTTTGTTGTGATGATAAAGTTGCGAAAACCTGATGCTTTCATCAGATTTATCATTGAAAATCATTAACTCCAGGCTACAAGGAGGTACGTGATATTTTTCAAATATTGATTTCTTTAACATAATAATGACAGTGGGCCTTTATTTTCAGATTAAAGTCTCTCTCTCGCTGGAAGGAGGACGGACACCTGAAGGTATCAGATTTTTTAAATGTGGAGAAGGCAGAAGCTGTGGAATTCGGCCAGACAGGTGAAGGAGACTCTCCTCAAACAAGCTTAAGCACCCATAGCAAATACCAGGACGATGATAATGAGGCTTCCTCTAAAGATATGGACTCAGAGAAGCTTTGTCAGCAGCACATGCAAAAGCTTAAGGAACTTGTGTCACAGCATCATGGGGTTCTTGAAGATGACTGGAAAGTGGCCGTCAAGAAGCGGATGAGTTCTGGGAAAGCTTATGATGTTACATTCTATTCTCCAGATGGGCAAAAGTTTCGGTCTAGGCTGGAGGTTGCCAGATATTTGGGCCTTCTAGAGCAGAAGAGGGGAGACACGAATTCTAGAGAGTGGTCCTCTCCTGTTCCTCGATCAAGGAAAAGAAAGGAGTTGGCAAGGAGCCAAAAACAGGCTTATTTGTCAGAGGAGGATGACCAAAGTGATGATGAATCTCTCGACCTTGCAAAATGCAGAAATAGTGAGACACCTCGGGATTCTGAATTTCCAGATCCTTCTACTGATGTGGAGATTCAGGTGATCCTTCCTTGTCATAGCTTGCATAAAGTCTTGTATCTGATACTGAGCAGTTGGGACTTATCCCTGCTTTGTATGCTTGAAATGGTAGAACTCGGTGTGTGTGTGTCTGTGTGTGTATTCACGAAAAAAGAAAAGAAAAGTGTGTGTCTGTGTGTGTGAGGATATACATATGTTTACATATGTTGTTGCATGTTTTACGTATCTAATACTGTACATTCCTGCTTTTGTGTTTTTGTACGTGTAGAGCTATGTGTGTGTGTGTGACATATGTTTTACATATACAGATGTTCACACATGTCCACATATCCACATACACAATGTCTATATGTATACAGTATATATATGTATGTATATACGTGTGTGTGTGAGAGAGAGAGAGAGAGAGAGAGAGAGAGAGAGAGAGAGAGAATAAAAGTAAAAGAGAGGGTAGTCCATGTCCTTTGTCTTAAAATGAGTTCTAATGGATTCTAATGGGTCTCAAATATTCAAAAATTCAGTATCTTCATGACCACGATTCTATTTGATGTGCAATTTTTTAAATCAGCGTGCCCTCTAATCATTCTGCTACTTCAAGTTTAGAGTTATATATATCTACATACATACATACGTACGTACGTACATACATACACTTATATCTCCACACATACATATATACATACATGTGCGTGTGTGTATTTCTATGTATGTATGTGTATATATACATATATTTATGGACACACACACACACACACACACACACACACACACACACATGATATGATTGTATGAAAGTCCTTTTGAGACCTTCAGGATCTATGGTACTACCGATCACTATCAACAAATAGTGATATTTTACATCCGGTGAAATATTAGACTGCTATTAGTTAGTACTTGTCGGGCTACTTTGTGTGCTAGCCCAAGTACTTCGTTATAGTGCTCCAAAAACTTCTTTTAGATAGCTTCCTAGCTTTGTAGCTGGCTGTTCCAATAGATTTTTCAGGCTGCCTCTGCTGTCATCATACCGTTCTCTAATGTGTGCATAGGCCCGGCATCTTACGAATACATGCTGCTTATTTTGCACCTCTCTTGTGGGGCAGATTTTGCATATTATTCCTTCTCTTGGGACCCTTGGTCATGTCCACCTTCCCTTCTCCACTTCCAGGTCATGTGAGCTGGTTCTCATTTTAGGTATCAGATGCCTTTTGAACATGAATATGTCTTCCCCAAGGTATTTCTGCATCCCATAGCTATCCATTGGATTAATTTCCTGTTTATAGAACTGCATTTTTGCAGCTAGGTCTTGCCATAGTTTCTTTAGCATCTTTTCAGTCACAAGCTCTTTGATCTCACATGTATCTTCTGATATATCAGCAGCTGTTATACCCCATAATTCCGTCCATTTCGTCTCTTCTCGGTGCCTTCTAGTGGTTTGTGTAGCTTCCAATACCTTGTGAGGTATCTTGCTAGCATCGATCTTCTCAACTTTGTTGAAATAAGCCATGAATTGGCATTAACTTTATCCCTCGAGAGATATCATGCCGGTCTCCCTAGTAGGATGGGGTAGGGTGTCTAATTCTTATCCCCCAATTCCCCTCTGAGGAATCTTTTATGTAAAGTTTCTATTTTTTTCTGGTAGGTCCTAGAGAGCCTGGGAGACCATGCTGGACACCCATAAAGTATCACTATTTGTACAAGCATGGTGTATAGAAACTTTCTTATTCCCAAATTCCACAGCTTTGCATTCCTGCACTTGTTTTAAAGTTGAGAAGAAAGAAAGAAAGAAAGTTTATTAAAGTCTTTGCAAGACTGATGGGTCTATGAGACTGTGAAAATCCTGGTACAAACGAGTTGTGAGGGTGGAGCTACTAAAGAAGCATCCACACCAATGCAGAATGCAAAAAACGAGCATCCTCTCTCTTGGCTACCTGTTGGGGCTCTGTATGCTCCTTCTCTCCTGCCCGTGGTCCTCCTGCATTCTCTATCTTTCTCTCACTCCAGCTTGTTCTCTCTCTCCCTCCTAGCTGCTCATTTCTCATGCATACCCTTGCCTGGTGGATTTGCTACCCTTGGAGGTGTTCGGGATGAATTCAGCTACCTGGAGCTGATTTGGAACCATTTGGAGTGATTTGAAGATGGTTTGAGTTCTCGTGTCCCTATCCCTTTCATTTTACTTGCATTTGGTCATTTTGGAAGCTTGTTGTTGCTCTTTTGCTGTGGGAAGCCCCCTCTTGTCCATTCAGGTTGTGAATAGACACCTAGTTACAGAGGGTGTAACCAGACTGGAGCCTGAGGGGTAGTGTGTGGATTTCTTCCTGTATTGAGGTCACTTGTTCAGTGTGAGAACTGTGTTGATGAATTGTCGCCCTGAGACTCTAGAGGCTGGTTAGTGGATTGTGGAATTGCCAGACCCTTAGAGGGACAGTTTGGATGCATTTCAAGCCTTGAGGCTGTTTGAGCATTTTTGGAATTTGGTTGTGATGCCTTGACATTCTCAGTTGGGCACTGTTGTGGAAAATGCCTTAGTTTTGACCTTGGCACTCGGGTACTAGTGGTGCATTGGAATTGGATGCAGGCAGAGACCAAGTGTTGGCTCTGGCAGTGGAAAATGCAAGAAGAATGGTGCAAGGGTGCGCCCTTGTTGTACATCAGAATTCCACTTTTGAAGAATTAAATAAATACCGAAAGGGGCACCAAAGTGTTTGGGGCCAATGTGGTGTCTCGTGTTTGGTTCCATTGAGCAGGGGCACCCTAGCCTCCAACCAGTTTCTTTTCACAGTTGTTTCTAAGTCGTTTTGTGTGTAATGAAGTGGCTGAAAGATATGTCGAAAGGGGTGCCAAAGTGTTTGGGGCCAGTGTGGTGTCTCGTGTTTGGTTCCATTGAGCAGGAGCAGTCTAGCCTTCAACCAGTTTCTTTTCAAAGATGTTTCTAAGTGGTTTTGTGTGTAATGAAGTGGCTGAAAGATATATCGAAAGGGGCGCCAAAAGTGTTTGGGGCCAATGTGGTGTCTCTCTTGCCAGAGGGTGTAACTAGATTGGAGCAAGAGGGGCAGTGTGTGGATTTCTTCCTGTATTGAGGTCACGTATCTAGTGTGAGAAGTGTGTTGATGCATTGTCGCCTTGAGACTCTAGAGGCTGGCTAGTGGATTGTGGGATTGCCAGACCCTTAGAGGGACAGTTTGGATGCATTTCAAGCCTTGAGGCTGTTTGAGCATTTTTGGAAATTAGTTGTGATGCCTTAACATTCTTAGTTGGGCACTGTTGTGGAAAATGCCGACCCTGGCACTCCGGTATTAGTGGTGCATTGGAATTGGATGCAGGTAGAGACCAAGTGTTGGCTCTGGCAGTGGAAAATGCAAGAACGGTACAAGGGTGCGCCCTTGTTGTAATGCAGAATTCCACTTTTGAAGAATTAAATAAATACCGAAAGGGGCGCCAAAGTGTTTGGGGTCAGTGTGGTGTCTTGTGTTTGGTTCCATTGAGCAGGGGCACTCTAGCCTCCAACCAGTTTCTTTTCAAAGTTGTTTCTAAGTGGTTTTGTGTGTAATGAAGTGGCTGAAAGATATGTCGAAAGGGGTGCCAAAGTGTTTGGGGCTAGTGTGGTGTCTCGTGTTTGGTTCCATTGAGTAAGGGCAGTCTAGCCTCCAACCGGTTTCTTTTCAAAGAATGTTTTTAAGTGGTTTTGTGTGTAATGAAGTGGCTGAAAGATTTATCGAAAGGGGCACCAGAGTGTTTGGGGCATGGTGTCTCGTGTTTGGTTCCATTGAGCAGGGGCACTCTAGCCTCCAACTAGTTTCTCTTCAAAGTTATTTCTAAGTGGTTTGGTGTGTAATGAAGTGGCTGAAAGATATGTAAGCTGGCTGTAATTGATGTGGATATCCCTTTAGTCATAGTTTATTTCCCTTTAGTTTACTGAAGGCCGGTTTTAGGGGGGATCTAGGCATTATTGATCCAGAGACACAGAGCAGAGTCTTCAGCAAGTTGGTGGTACGGGGACTCACTCCAGGCCAGGAGACCTAGAAGCTATTGTGACAGCGTGGGCTTCTCAGGAATGCTCCCCGCACTGGTGGTCATTGACAGACGTCCTATAGATGGATCTTCTCAGTGGCTCCTCTCACGGGGAAGGGCTCACTCTCCCTTGATGAGAAGCCTTTTAGGGTCTGGAAGTGCTCGTCTCCAGGTCTTATTTGGGCCAGCCCCACTTGTCTTGAGTAGTTCGATAGACAACCACTTTTGTGGCATTCCGAGGTACGGGATTCAGATGAATGCAATTTGGGTCAGCGGACACATATTGGTTCGGCACAGTGGATAACAGCATTGCGATATCTTTTGGGATGTGGAGGCAGCTCCCTATGGATGAGGAGGACAAGAGTAGGCACTTTCTTATATGCGAGTTGTAGGTGCCAAGGCGGTAGAGATAGATGCAACGATACCAGACTCATGGTGGGAGGGGTTGAGCACCACATGGACTCCACATTGTTGGTCGGGGTAGTTTTCTAGGGATGGAGTGCCTCCTAGGGTACAATTTCTCAAGCAAACAATTGAGATCGGGTTCCTTTTGGCGCAGGTATTACTGGGTAGGCAAGGGGGGACCTGTTGACAACAGAGCTTGACAGAGACTGTTGGGATGAGGAGGGACTTACCTGGCAGTGGCGGATCTGGATTGTGCATGGTTGGGGCAAGAAGGGACTACACTGGAGACTCTGGTTGTGGGGGTGCCGTCCCCTTAGGGATATCCAGTGGGATCCAGTGGTTTTGCCCCGCTTGCGTGGGGCTTTCAGACAAAGTGGAGGAGGTGCCTTTCTTCTCCTACACGACACGTATTGGCCGCCACCTGTAGTTGCAGGTAGCAGCCTGGACTCCCTCGAGGGAGTGCCATTGGGTAGAGTAGGAGGTGCCTAGAGAGGTCATCTCCCGTATCAAGTCGTGCCTTTGGAGTAGCATGCGACCTCTAACTTCTTTTGAATGGTAAAAGTTGCGGAGCAGATGCGGGTGGACGGCAAATGCCGCTGCTGTATGGACGGAGTGATGGAGACGATTTCTCTTACTCTCTGTGGCTGCCATGTAGCGTAGCGGATCTGGTCAGTAGCTTTGAGGTTAGTGGCCAGCATTCATCGAATGGAGCGAGACTTCACCTAGGGGATGGCCGCGTGGCTCATAGAGGGAGGGCATGCGTTTTTGATCCCACTGCTCCAGCCTTCCGGATTCAGGGCCAGATCGTGGCCAAGATTCTCCTAGCCAACAGCCTCGCTAGCATCACTACCCAGCATTTCTGGGTTACCCCTTGCAGTTGGGTGATGGGAGGACAACAGACTACTCTAGTGGCCCCTTTGCTCGCCATTTGGTAGGACATCATCTACACCCTTTGGGCCATTTGGGAGCTAGGGACTCTGAATTCTAGAGCGACCGCCGAAAGGTGGGAGCGTTTTTGCAAGGCTTGGCATGTAGGCATTTTCTATATCCTCACTGTGAGAGGTATTCGCTGGTTGTATAGCCTGCCACCATGGTTGTTAGCCCCTATTCTAGAGATTCCCTAGGTTTATGTTGGGTTCTTAGGAAATAGGTTGGCCCTTTTATGGTGAGCAACCAGTTCTTTCCATGGTCAGCACCATCTGTTGGTTATGCTGATTTGTATGGGTGTTTTAAAAGCATAAATAGAAGTTCCTTTTCTTTTGGGGAAAAAAAAATTGAATCAGCCGAAACCCATGCCCCTCTTGGAAGAGGCAGTGGTACCATACTCGGATCCGATAATAAACTAGGCAGACGCTCCTTTGTCTCCACCTCCTCTAGTGTGCATAACCTGCAAGTCTGCTGCTCTCTAGGAGTGCCAGTGGCTTTCAGCTGATGGGACAAGAGAGAGAGAGAGAGAGAGAGAGAGAGAGAGTGAGAGAGAGAGAGAGTGAGAATCCATTAATGTCCATGGGAGACCAATAGGTCTAGGGTACAGTTAAAAAAACAGCTAATACGTCCGCGTAGGGAGGACACAGGGCAGCTCCCAAGGAGAAATTTGTTAAAATTATGGAATCGTCTTTGGTAGTGGTTGATGACTGACAAGGTGTCATAATAGTGGGGAGTTACAATAGCTTTCAAGATAGCCTTTAGAAATTGCCATTATATGAAGCTATCCGAGGCTGCTGACGTATAAGGGTGTTGTAGTGTCCAGAAATAGATGCAACATATGTTGTTGATATGGGCTGGCTATTTCACAACTAAGTTGTAGACTGTGAAATACATGTTCTTTACCATAAAATTTGAAATACTCTGTGAGACGAATTTATAACGTATGAATGACTATAAGATACATGTTTATCCTAGAAAGTATGTACTGTGTGGGCCATGCTAGCCATCATCCAAATTCTATTTGCTTTAAATGTGTGAATTTAATCTAATGGCATTGCTTATTTTTGAGTCTCAAAGTCTTTAGTAAGTCGGTTTGATTTCCCAGGTTTTGTGGATTTAACAATTTGCCTGTCAGCAGATGGCATTTGAAATGATGTTGTTGGGTTTAGCTCTGACAAGCGTTTGCTCCCTCCATTTTGGTGGCGCTTTGGATTGCAGCTACCGTTACAGTGCATGGACTTGAAGGTTGAGTCTTTGGGTGTTGTTGTACTGCGACCTGGATATTATGACGACAATAATATATGGCCTGTAGGGTATCGTTGCCTATGGCATGATGCAGTAACTGGCTCTATCTGCATCTCTGAAGTACTAGATGGTGGGCCATCTTCCCCGATATTCCGAATTACGAGGATGCCGTGCTTTGTTGATTCAGATATTTGCAACAGCAATAACATCCGACAACAGGAATATACTGATCGGCCAGAGAGAAGCATCAATAAACTCCCAATAAATAATTTCAATTCCAAAGACTGCTTGCCAGGAAACTGCTATACTGCACCAGATGTTCATGTTGCGAAATACCAAAAATGCCAAGATATAGGTAGGGGCAAGGCTGTAGATGTGGGGATTACTTCTAGGCCGAAATCTTTCGATGGAGAAAAGCTGGACGTGCAATACAAGCATGTCTATGATGAGGAGGATGAACTGAGGATCCTCCTCGGGACCCTTGGCAGCTTTACTCCAGGTTATATGTCTTCTAATCCAAAGGTCTTAGGATGGACAGCAGGAAATGAAATGTGGTATGAAGAACATCAAAACCAAGAAAGAGCTGACTACCAGGAGGGACCGAAGCCTGCAAAATGTGCCAGCAACAAAGAGTCAGACTATGTGAGTGCAGTTGACTGGAGTAAGGAAGATGTCATGGAAAACAAAAGAATTGAGGCTGAAACACAGCCGTTACTAGAAAACTGTGCTGGGAGTCTAGATACCAAAGCACCATTGATGTCTGATAAAATTGGAAACATAGTTGTGGAGAGCTCTTCCTCATTGGGAGCATGGAGATTATTTGCTGTAGAGTTTTTAGAACGTTTCAATAAATCATTTGGAGAAGCAGGATTTCAGTTTGGATGCAAACATTTGGAGAGTTTGTTGTCAAGTCCATTGGGGTTCTGTTTGCCTGATTTTGTGCAAGGTTTGATTAGAGGAAGGCCAGGAGGTGGGCAAGATGACTTTGAGACAATTTGCTCTAATGTGAAGGGATGGATTGGGCAAGACCGATTTGGTTTTGATATTCCTGTTGTGCAGAATTATCTCAGAGCTGCAAAAACTAGATTGCAAGCAGTGCGCCCTCCACCACCGCATGGGTTGCCCATTGGTCAAAAAGTGCCGGCAGAATTTATTGGTGATTTGCTTCAGGTAACTTGTAATTTTATGAAGTCTAGTTGTAGAGTTATAGGAGTTTCTTGTTTTCTTTTTAATTCTAGACTTACCTGCTTTCTCCGTCTGTCTGTAGATTTGGGAGTTTCTATGTCGTTTTTCAGAAGTTCTTGGTCAAAAGGATCCTCCTTCTTTGGAAGAGCTAGAGGAAAGCATATCTGATCCATTGCAATTTGGTGTAGCAAAGGACAATGGTAATTACAAGAAAGAAAATATTCTGACTGTTGGAAAGCTTGCTGATCAAGGGAAAAAAAACTTATCGGAGGCTTTGGATCCTTGTCCTAAAGAAGATTTGGCGACAAAGGGCTCCAATGAGGTGCAGGATCGAAAAGTTGGGTCGAGCTCTGAGATAGGTGTACAGTTGTTCAAGTCAAAAAGACTCTCAAAGAATAGTTCTTCTATGACCACAGGTTTCTGTAACGTGGCATCGGCTGCCTCGCACATTTCATTATTGAAGATAGCATTGTCTGATTTCCAACAAAAGGTGTTTGTCAGTGTTCCTGATTTGAACATCGAAACAAAGCGAGGTAAAAAGAAGGATGGAGAAAAGAAGGATGGGGAATCAGGGATGGCCTCAAAGAGACAAGCAGGCTCATTACTCCCTTTGAATGAGCTAACCTGGCCTGAAGTAGCAAGGCGATATGTCATTGGCTTGTTAGCTTTGAGTAATTGTGTAGAAAATACTGAGATGAATGTCCAGGAGCGTAGGAAGATATTACGATGCATACAGGGAGACGGTGGGGTGCTTTGTGGTGCCCTTGATGGTGTGGCGGCGATTGAGGCTGACACTCAGGTGAACTCTCTTTGGGACTTCCTTGTCAAATCACTGCTTCGGTTATAAGGCTAACAGGATTTGCTTATATATTAAGGAAGTTGCCTTTCCCCTTCATATCAATTTGGAAATCCTATGTTATTTTGTGTGGTGACACTTTTTCCTTTGATTAAATGCCTAACAACTACTTTGGTCATAGCAAGTGTGCTTTCTGCCTCCGGGAAAGAAAGAGAAGGTCAGCTTGTTGGTCTTTGTCTAATGTTATGAATTCTAAAGTAATCATGCTCTATGCTCAGACATAGGGTTGGTTGGTGATGACATAATGCCACTGCATGATGAAATTCAACAATTTAAAGCTTCATGAGCAGACTATCTTGAATCGATGACCATCTGTTTTGTTTGTGCTCAATATATTGTGGAAATTTATGAGCTTTCCATCAACGGTCCTTTTTGCCATCAGTATACCCAATTCTTTCCTGTACTCAAACCGGAATTATTGAAACCAAGTCAGAAGCTTCATGCTTATATGGGTTTCCAAGGATGCTACAATTTTGGAACTCTGTACATAATATGTTGAATATTCTTAGAGCATGAGTCACATCTGTGTTTCATTGAATATTTCCCAAACATGAGTCACATCTGTGTTTTCATTTCTGTCCATAAAGGCACCTATCTTGCCTATACATTATTTCAGCATTTTGGGAAAAGTGAGATGTAAAGCTGTCATAAAGTCATCTAGACATTGGTATACTTACACTCAGGGAGCAGGGGAGGGAAGAGATGTGGAAATCTCTAAAGTTGTGAGTGCTCAATATTAGGAGTTAAGAGCTTGTTGGTGCTATAACCTATTAGGAGTCAAGAGTTTGTTGGGGATAGAGAATGTGGACTACTTTTTGATTAGCCTTCTCCTTTAGTGCTAGCCTCTGTCACGGCTAAGTTTGCCCTTCACCTCTGGAGTGCCGACAGAAACTGAGTATGAAGACCTTTGTATAAATGGTTGCTCAAGTATGTGTGGGTGTGTGGAGTATGCATGAGAGTGTATGTTTATACTATGGTCTACACCCACTGTTGGGCGCTGATGATGTCAGTGGGGATGTCATAGGAGCTAGTCCTTGCTATGCGTGATGGAGTTTATTGTTTTCATTCTTATGAGTGACTATCATGAGATTGAAACTGCACACTGTGGTGTGTTTTAAGAGGACGAGTTTGGGCATGTCCTGGATTCATCTTTGATATGTGCTATGACCCTATTTTTCATCCGTCATTTGATAAAATGATAGTATTTTACTTGGTTGGAACTTAATTGCAAATGTGCTGGATATTATGAGTTACAGACTTGTGTGGGAATAGAGGTGCCACAAGCCTATTTCTCATCCATCATTTCTGATTGGCACATAAATGATTTTGTTTCGCTTGGTTGGAACTTAGTTGAAATGGTTAGAAGTACAAGCAAATAGTATGGAGTCGGCATCAAGGTAGTCTGGTGTTTCTCGAACATATATGTTCTCATGCTTTGTAGGTGCAAACAATTGCTAATCTTATACTCTTTGACTTGTAATGGCTGTATTGGAAAGTGTGTTCTCTTTCGGCTCATTTATTTGTTGGGATGTACTTGGGAAAAAATGGAGTCTAAAATTTCATTAATGTTATTCTGGTGTTTATCAAAGGCTTTTATAATGATGTTGAGAACATGTAAAAGAAGTGTTAGTTTTAGACATTTTGTCCCTTTTCGCTCATTTGTTCTCTCTTCTACTTGCTTTACTGTTCAGATGCTTGCAGAAGCAGAAAAGCGGGTATCTCACAGGTTACAACTTATAAAAGCAGACCAGAAATGTGGTTCAGAAGCTCTCGACACGAAGGAACCACAGGAGATGCCTCCGGGAAACAATTCAAAGAAGCCTCCTTGGGCGAATGCTCTAGAACCTGTTCGGAAACTTGCTACAAACGTTGGTGCAAGAATTAGGAATTGTATACGAGATGCACTGGAATTGAATCCTCCAGATTGGGCAAGAGAGATGCTAGAATGGTCAATCAGCAAAGACGTTTATAAAGGCAATGCATCAGGTCCAACCAAGGTAACATGCAGTTAGTAGGGCTGAGCTTAACCAACTCTTTAAATGTGCTATGTTGACTTTCAGGCATGGCTTTTTGAGAACTTGTACTGATTTAGATTGCTGTACTGTTTCAGCGAGCTGTTTTGTCAGTGCTGGAGCAGGTAAATGATGAAAAACAGAGACCACCATCAAAAGCAGAGCCGAAGGTAGTGTATGTTGTTCCCACTCCAGCTCTTGTCATGCGACGGTGCCGTGTAATTTTGCGTGAAATCATCACTACAGATGACGTACGTATATTCTGCAACTCCCTCGGAGGAATGGTTTTGGGCTATGTTGAAAATGAAGAAGACAACATTGAAGTACCACTACCACTGGTTACTCGTCCTCTTGATTTTAGAATCATCGACTCAAGATTGGCTGCTGGGGCATATGGGGATTCACATGAATCATATGCAGCAGATATGCAGCAGGTTTTTCTTAAATCTGAACTTAGAAGCTCCCTTTGAATGCAAAAAATGAAACATTGTTGGATTAATAAACACATTGTTAAGAGATTTGAGTGTTCCAGTCATCCCAAAATCACCTTTGAAATGTTGGAGCAAAGATGTTTTGAGGGTGATGACTGATAATATTTATTAAAAGAAAGTTGGCAATGTAGTGATTTTTTGTGTTGTTTTTGTTTTTCTTTGCAGCTTTTTCGAAATGTTCCCATTGTTTTCCACAACCGAGAAGATTTGATAAAAGTGGGCGAATCTATGTCTCAGCGGTTCGAAACTCTGTATGAAGAGAAGGTATACAGATGAACAATGTTAACTGTGTTTTTATTAGTTTAGCTTTCTGTCGAGACAATGTCCATACCAATCACTTGTTTCTATCGCAACCATAGAGAAATAGCAGCTAATTCAGCATGCTCATTCTAATATTACAAATGTTACAAACGTCCATGCAGGTGATAAAGTTGATTAACAGAAAAGAGGAAGCAAAAGAAACATCAAGCCGGAGGCTAACATCTGAATCCAAGAATGATATCGAAAAGGAAGTAGGACCAGATGAGGAGCTTATGAAAGCTCCTTGGGAGGAGGGAGTCTGTAAAATTTGTGGAATTGATAAGGATGATGACACTGTCCTTCTCTGTGATACATGTGATGCTGAGTATCATATATACTGTTTGGAGCCCCCTCTTTCCAAGATTCCAGATGGTAATTGGTATTGTCCGTCCTGTGTTGCTGATGAGCAAGGATTTTGTAGACATGCCTCTGCTGTTGGAGAATCAAACAAGACAGCTCCCAGGCAGGTCCATCGAAGCAAGCCCATGGATGATGGAAGCATTCTACCAGAGTTGATGGCAAGCATGGCTGGAAGGGATTACTGGGATTTAATTGGATCTGAGGTAGGAATACAGATTTACTGGTCTTTGATCTTTGTAAGACGTTGGTTGCCAGAGTTTCATTCCTTTTGTCAATGTTTGGTTTTTTAAATTGGTTTTAGTCTAGCTTGTCATTCTACCTTGTCTTGTGGGTTGGTGGTGATTTCCTTCTGTTACTAACACACTTTTTGTTGCATGTAAATATCTTGTGAGTCTGGACTCTGGGGTGATTTTTAACAGACGTTTTGTTGCCTGTACATGCCAGAGAATGCTACTTTTAAAGTTTTTGTGTGACAAAGGTTTGGAATCAGCAGTAATAAGAGATCACATTGACCAGAGCATTGAGGTATCATTGGAACTACAGCAAAAGCTGCGCCTCCTTCTATTGGAGAGACAAAGCTGTATAGGCAAAGGAGGTCATGCTATGGATGACAGTCTTGTAATGGATGCAGCAGAAGCTAGAAGCAAGGATGCATTTATAGCCAAGAAACGAGGACGCAAAAGCTTGAAAACTAGTGTTTTCTGCTCAGTAATGGAGGAAACTGACAGAAGTGGGATGGCATGGGAAGATCTAAAGCTGCAGGCCGGACAACCTGGTAGTTCTGGGATTGTTGAGTATCAAGAAAGTCCAGGTCATGTAAAGCAACTGAGTGGGTATGAGGAAAATCTCACAAGGACAAGAGGTAGGATCAATGCTCTCGAAGGTGGGGAGAGAGAGAGGTCCTTGCACAGTCAGTCAGAGACTGGTCTGACATTGTTCTCAGATGTGAATCAAAGAGATTTTGAGGTTGGACAGAGAAGAGGTTGGGCGGACAGAGATATAGAACCACATACTATCTATGAAATGCAGAATTTGGGTCACGTTGGTTCAGATGTGCGCCAAACAGGCACTGCAGTCGCAATATTAAAAGAACCAGAAGAGGAAATCAAGGATCAAAATTTATCAAGCAATACAGAACAGAAGGATCCATTAGTTTTTTGCGCTGACAGAGCTAAAGATCTAGCTGTCCAAGCACAAGAAGCTGCAAAAGAGTTGCCAGGGGAGATTTTCAAAGGCATAGGGAATATGGAAGCTAATGTTCTGGTACGTGGCAGTCCTCTTAATAATGCATTGATGAGATCGTTGCCTGATCCATTTTATTCACCTGCAGCTGAAGAGAATGAGAAGGGAATCCAGGGTGCTTTCGAAGTTAGGAATCTTGAAGCTAGAACAGGTAGGTATCAGCTACCTTTGACGGCATCGTCTTTCCAGCAGAGCATTGGGCAAGAAGATTCTCTGCTGTTGGATGCTCAAGCACTGTCTGTTCGTGAGCCAGTGGAAACAGAGATTGAGAAAGTGGAGGCAGAGATAATGAAAACAGCCGCACGAAGAGAGTGTCTTGGGAGAGATGCATTGGGAAGGGTCTACTGGGCCCTTGGTTGGGCAGGTAAAGTCCCTTGGTTAGTGGTTGAAGGACAGTCCTCTGAGCCCAGAAATTTATATCCTGAGAGAGATTTTTCAAGGAGCCACACTTTTGATGGAAGTGCTGAAATGGACCCACCTGCTGGATTAGGCGTGAGTAAGGTAAGTGAGGCAGATATTTCACGTGCTGAAGGTGCCTGGTTGAATGAAAAGGCAGCGGTAGGCATGCAGGAATGGATTGCATATGAAAGTGATGAGTGTATTGAGCAGCTTCTCAGATGGTTCAAGCCAACTTTAAGCATTGAAAGGGCCTTGAAATCTGCAATTACTAAATGGTCTACGTTATGGAGTCACAGAATTGGGAGGGAACTAGATAAGAAACAGCTACCAAAGTCACGATCTGCTGCTGGCATTTTATTAAACACAAAGGCTGCAGCTATTCTTGTGAAGAAATTTGGTCCAATCTGCTGGCCAGATGGACCCAGTGAGGTCCATGGTCGTAAGCACGGAAGAATGAAAAAGGCTTTAGGCGAGGGGAGGCTATTTCGATGTGATTGCTTGGAATTGGTTTGGACAGCAAGAGGCCACTGTCCGTGCTGTCATGAAACATTTGACTCTCCTACAGAGCTCCATAGTCATAATAATGGTGCCTGCAGCTTGATTTTATCTGCTGCTGAGGAGCGAGAGGGCAATGCCACAGTTCGGTCAAAGATTAAGAAAGCAAAAAGTAAACAGCAAGAGTTTGTTCCTCCAGACCTTTCTGCTGTGGTGAAACTTTTCTCTGCCCGAACCTCAACTCGGGAAAGGGTTCTCCAAATTGGATGCATTGCAGATAAGGGACCCACTTTTACTCCTGCACTTTCTATTTCTCCTTTCTTTGACCCCTCTCTTACCATGACACATACATCATCACTTTCAGACGCCCTTCTGTTATCAGACATCACAAACCTTGGTTCAAAGATCCACAGTTCTTCCAGCAGTATTTTCAGCAATGATGGTTCTTTGTCCAAAACTCCTGTTAATGTAGCTTTTGGCACAGTAATAAGGGTTAATGAAGATGCGGAACGGAATGGGTTGCCTACAGGTCCTATATCTAACAAATTGTTAGAGGCTGTAAATAATTCATCAATGTTATGTGACAGTAAGCATAGCTCAAAGGTTACTTTATCTTCAAGCAGTGTTCCTGCCCCAGGCTCTCCTATACATGTGGATGGAGCGACAAGGGTGGCGAATGAAGATACCAAGTTGCATTCTGCAAGAGATGCTCAGAGTCCTCAAATGAGGGTGAATGCATCAACATCTGCACAGCCTTTGACTGGGAGGAAATTGTGGATTTTGAAAAGGCTTAAAGCAAATTTGCTTGACATTGAATCTGTTCTGTCCATAGACGCCTTGGAGCCATCAAGAAGTCAGCCCAATCGACGGCGGGCTTGGCGGTCTTTTGTAAAATCAACAGCTTCAATTTCTGAGGTGAGTCGGTGGCTGTTTCCATTTCTTATAATGGTGCTGTGTGATGATAAAACGCCATTGGATTTCAGTTTGATCATGTTAAATTGCTAGGTTTCATCATCGCTTTGAGCTTCCCTTGATCCTAGGGAGTTGTTACTATAGCCAACAATATTTTAATCTAGGGCCATTGCGTAGTGTCCTAGCTATTCTTAAGAATTCAAGGAATTAACCTTCATGGTTGGATTTTTGTGAAGTCAATACCCAAATATTTGATTGGAGTTTGTGATTTTACTTTGCTGATAACTAGCTTTTTCACTTATTTGTCATCCTCCCATGTTATAACATGCAGAAATAGGCTAAATATTGTGCAAGTTCTGGCCGTTGGTTTCTGCTACTTCTTTACATCTTCAGAGTGCATCAGAAATGGGCTACTGAAGAAATATTTTTATGTGTAATCCACGTCATGGCTGTTAGTATATGGTGTGAAAGTGTTTCTGTCTATAGAGCAGGGTGAATTGTAAGGTTGCATTGATGAGCTTTAGTCTTTAGTGATAATTTTAGTAATGGGTCATGGTGGAGTCTTCCCATCATCTCTGGATAATCCAAAATGTTTGTATATGCTCATGTTGTCATGTAGGTAACTTGTGTCAAATGCAGGGTACCAATGACATGTTTGGAGATACCATAACATGCATGTCATGTTAAGCATGTTAAAACTTAGGTTTCAGACTGTTGTGAGTGGAATGCCAACTTTCGTGAAGTTAATACAGCATTATCTTCATGATTTTATGGTGCTGATTTTGGGAGAAAATATGAGTGTTTCATTGTTTCCCAAGAAGGCAGCTAAATTTAGCGTTTTCAAAATCTAGTGTTCTAAGTATGGAGTAATTTTGTGCTATATTTGTAAAACTGCCTTTTGAATTTTTTTATCTTGGTTGCAGTTAACTCAGCATTTTGCAAACATTCTAGAGTCGGCAATCCGATTATTGTTAAATTCTGTGATGGTAGTGGACATAAGAAGTATTGAATTACAGGTCAGCAGCTAGTGTGGTCCATAATCGACAATATCAGATTGAGCAAAGAAGTACTTTCTTGAGCCTTGGGTTTCAGATCTCCCAGGAGAAGTTGCATGTGCATGCATTTGGTAGGCCTGAGAGCAAGATTCTATTATGAACTCATCCTTTAGTGTTGGG
Organism: Dipteris shenzhenensis; assembly: GCF_047967505.1. Lineage (NCBI taxonomy): Eukaryota > Viridiplantae > Streptophyta > Polypodiopsida > Gleicheniales > Dipteridaceae > Dipteris > Dipteris shenzhenensis. The sequence continues at coordinate 24,157,815 of NC_141596.1, forward strand.
TTTATACAGAGCCAATGTTTTTCAGATTTGGTCCATTCAACTTGCATAGTTACAAATCTACATTTTGAAGAAGTCGTGACGTAGAAAAGGGAATGCTGTTGCTTAACATATTAAACAATTGGGCAGAATTTTAGCTGTGTGAGTGTTTGATGATGCTCTAGGAGCCAAAAACAGTCCATAACTACATCGAATAATATCAGTAAATGGTTTATGAATTGCGATTGAATGCACACAACAAAAAAGGGTTGTTGCAAGTGACTTGTGACCCAGCGGCTCTGCCTTGGGGATGGGCGAGAAAAGTCTCACAATATGAGAAGAGTGAGTGAAAGAGAAATTGTACTTGCTAGCACAAAGCAGCTGCAAAGAGTTTGAGAAAGAAAGAAAGAAAGACAGTTCATTAAAAGCCTTCGGAAGACAAAAGGGTCTATGAGACTAAAAGACACTAATACAATGAGCTAAGGAATGGAGCCACTAGTAGGCATCAACACCCATGACGTATACAAAGGAAAATCCATAATCTTGAACGTAACGGCGTCGCTTCATAGAGAGAGAACTCTTTGGGCCCGTGAAATGGGAGCTAGTGGGGGCATCAACGCTGGGAAGGGGGGCGTCGATGGACGAGGCTGATGTGGTGGCATATAACCTGTGATAGATCACTGACAATTGTCAGCGTGTCTGGTCCGTTGTGGTCTCTTGGCTATAGCTCTACGGCGGACAAGTACCATCGTCACTTCTTCGTTCTGATGAGCATGGAAGGTCTATAATGTGATCTGCTCCTCAGTGTTGAGTCTGGCGTGTCTCTAGCTTTGACTCAAGTCCTCGCAGCTGCCGTCTCTGAGGGTCCTGCTGGTCGGTGCTGTCTAGCTAGAAAAACTCAGTGATCATACTCTGAGTGGGTTTGGCTGCGTGTCCTTATCACCCCTACGTGCTCTAAGCAGGGCTCCATGTATTGGGCAGCCTCATGGATGAAGGCCATCAAACTTCTCTGGTTTGGGTAGGATAGGAAATTGGATAGGGCTCCAAGACCATTTCAAAAAGGTAGTGATAGTGACCTGATATCGTAGTTTGTGATGGCATTGAAAGCGAAATGCTCCTCTGACTCAATCTCGGGACTCACACAAAGTGCAGATGTGGCCCTTTCTGGGCATGCCCTTAGTCCGACGACTCTCAATACGGAGACAATATGACGAGGCCCAGAACTACCCTATCAATATCCTCATGGAGTGGGGGAGGTGGGTTTGTGTGTACCCTGGTGGGTCACACTCCGCAGCAAAATGAGTGGAAGAATCGAGGCTTGATGGAAACGGCTAGGTGGATGCGTAGGGTAAGTCTTTGCCCAACAAGTTTTGTGCTCAATAGGGCACCCAGCACCCAGGCGGGCATTGAAGAAAATAACTCCCTCTGAAGCATGGACAAGCCAGAAGCCTGTGATGTCACGCATGTGGGTATTTGGGTGTTTCGCCTATGCACATGTTCCCTCTCAGTTGACACACGAATTGGAGGACAAAGCAGTGAAGTGCATATTTGGGCTACAGCTCACAAAGTAAAGGCTATAGATTGTATCAGCCTAGCATGAGGAATGGAGTGTGTCTGGCTCTGTAAGCTACCTGCAGATCTTGATGTCTTCCAGACCTCTTCTACTACCATCTACACGGACAGCTAGAGTGCTTTGGCCATTGTGTGTAATCTTGTCTTTCATGTGCGTACCAAGCACATAGGGGTTCACTTTCACCATGCTCGAGAGCAACTGTCAGCTTGAGACATACAGTTGTCCTATGTACTGACGGAGGATAACTTAGTGGATCTCTTTACGAAGGCTCTACTCCGACCCAAATTTAAAGTTTTTTGGCAAGCTTTTCACTTGTTACCTTTGTTACTTGATTCTACTTTCTGTGTACTATCGTAGGTTGCCATATCTATCACGGATGAACCTGTGCATCCTGTTAGAGTTCATCTCCTGTCTCATTGAGTGAGGGCCTTGGTTGTGGGTCTGCCCGCCCATGTGAGGGAGTGTCAAGCCCGTTGTTGTGGGTTTGTCCGCCCTGGAGAGGCAGAGGGGGTTCATAGAGGCCAGCATGTACATGGACCTGTGCGGGGCTGTTTGCCTCTATTCCGAGGCTTTGGAGGGGCCGCCATCTGATGTGGAGGGTGCAGGGGTCTGCAGGTCCCTGCTAGAGGCCTGTTTGGAGGCACCATCACCCTGCCTTGGGGCTGCCACCAGGCCGCACGTGTGTGCCTGGTTGGCGGGCCATTTGGCCTCACACTAGCCTGCTACAGCCGACCTATCTGGTTGGTCTTCTCCAGCAGACCAGAGTCGGACCCTATTGGGGCAGGGGGTGACCTTATAATAGAGCCCCCTCCCTCCCTTGTTTGGCATCTTATCAGCAGGTGATCTCTCATTGGTTGAGGTTTTTTTCCAGGAGTAGAGGAGGTATTTTGTGAGATCCTTGTGCAAGTGTCTCTTGTTCCCAGTTTTCCTGTGTGAGTGTTTGCTGTTTTCCTCCATTGTTGCTCCACACCGTTGCACTTCTCACATGGTATCAGAGCCAAAGGTTGGCTTAAAAGACCTAAGTTGTGGAGAGGAGAATCAGCAAGCTACGATGACTTTTTGGGAGCTGTTCGTAGTGGAAGCTGAGAAGGTGCAGGCTGCTTTTTGGACTACATAGAAGGGTAGTTACTTTGAAGGGTGTTTCATATCGAAGGAGCGGATTGTGTGAAGGCTAGTCACTTGGAGGTCGAAGGAAGAATCCTCTCAGCCTTCTCTCCTTCCTCCTCTCTTTCGTCCTTCATTTCCCTTCTTTAATCCTCCTCCTCGATCTTCCCCATTCTTTCCACTTCTATCCCATGGCTTCTCTACAGGAATTGGCAGAAAACAAGTTGAAGATCCCTGTTTTACCCCCGTTCCCTGTCGACCGTCAATTGGACAGGAACAATAATGGCGTGTGGTGTTTATGATGGAGTCAGTATTACAGCCTTACGGCTTGGCGGACTTCATCCTGGTAGGTTTTACAAGGCCAGATCCCCTTGATGCAAGTTTTGGCATTCTGGATTAGAAGGAGGCCGAGAATCTGGCTCAGATTTGGGACCATGTCAATGCAAGGGTCTGTTCATTCATCTTCTTGAGTTGTACTCCTTCGATTATTAATCATGTAAAGCACATGTTGGCTGCAAAGAGTATCTGGGAGCATCTGGCCTCCCTCTATAACCGGACTTCCCCTATGAAGAGGATCTCTCTTGAGGTTCAGATGAGGATATTAGATCCTGCTAAGTCATTTTCTATGCGGGAACATATCAATAAGCTTTTGGAATTTCAACAGGAGATACTTCAGGTAGGGAAGGAGATATGAAGATATGTCCATTACTTTTCTTTCTCATCTCACGTCCGAGTACTCTGCTTCTTATTCTTCATTGATCACTAGTGGCAGGATGAGTACTCTCACTTGGGAAGAGTTGGTGCTTATGGTGCTGGATCAAGAGGAGCGGTTTCAAAGTTCCCCGCATGGCGGTGGCTCCGATGCTCTAGCAACCCCACAGTTGGGCAAGAATCAAGGATGTCGCACCCCTGATACGAGGACTGAAGCTGTGAAGGAGGCACTGAAGGAGGAACGATTGCGGCAAGAAAGGTCATTACTAGAGGAAGTGTCCTTATCGGGTTACCAACAAAAGTCCCGGTTCTTCCAGAGGTCCAGGTTCTTCCTTTGGTGCTATCACTCCCGCTTTTGTGCATATTGAAATGATTGATTCTCTTGTGTCCTCTATTGGAGAGGGGGTTCTGTCTGTCTAAGCCAATGACTTCATCGTTGATAGCGGGGCATCTCGGAATATGAGCCCTTCTCTAGCTGTGCTGAAGGATTTTGTGATCTTCGGTGGTAATGTCTGTATTGGCGATAGCTCTGTCATCAAAGCTCTTGGTGCAGGCAACCTCGACATCATTCCCAATGGAAAAGGAGGGATGCACTCCTCTTGAGTTCTGTTTGTTCCCTCTCTCGGATTCAATCTATTATATGTTTATGAGACTTGCCATCTTGGAACCACAATATTATTTGATGAACACTTTGTGGAAGTTCGAGATAAGGTTACCGGTCAAGTGGTACAAATTAGTACAGTTAGTCATGGCATCTACACTCTGTGCGTGCTTTCCACGATCACGTCTTCTCTTCAAGGTGATCTTTGGCACTTTCATTTTGGTCACTTGAATGTTGATGCTTTCAGATGTGGTGCTAGTGAACAAATGATCCTTGGACTAGCGAGTTGAACAGCAAGCACGGTCAGTGCCACGGTCATGTATTCGAGGAAAGAAACACCGGGATTCGTTCCCGAAGCAGGCCTCACAGCGGGCTTCCTTACCTTTGGTTTGGTCCGTGTTGATCTTTGTGGACCGATGACTGTTGCCAGTCTTGGTGGGGCTCTTCATGCTATTGGTTGATGACTTCAGCAGGTATATGTGGATATATTTTTTGGCCCACATGTGAAAAAAAGCAAGAGAGCAAGAGTGAGCAAGATGGAGAGTGAGCTGAAGGTAGTTCACTCCCTAAAGTCAACTGAACTGAAGTGAATGAAGTGTGAGTATAAGGAAAGAGATAAGGGTTTTGTCTAAGTGACAAAACCCTATCTAATCACTAAGCGTAGTTAGAGATTAGACCGTGGTTAGGGGGAAAAACCTCTAAGAGGAAAAAGTGCCCCTAACTCACTCATTATATTACATTGGCTACTACCTAGAATATATTAATAATTCTAACACCCCCCAGCAGTGCCAATGTGGTGTACAAGGTAGTGATCAATCACCCAAAGGAGATAAGTTTAGGGCACTGCGAAATGCCTCAAACTTCTCACGTGGAAGTGCTTTGGTGAAGATGCCTGCAACATTGTCATGTGTTGACACATAGATCATACTGATCTCCCCTGCATGCAACTTCTCTCTGACATAATGATAATGAACCTCAATGTGCTTCGTGCGAGCATGAAACACAGGATTCTTTACCATTGCAATAGCACTCAGAGTATCAGTGAGAATAGGAGAAGGACCCTCCAATATGAGACGAAGATCAGCGAACAAACGTCGTAGCCAAACACACTCAAGTGTCGCTGTGAAAGCTGCCCTGTACTCAGCTTCACATGAGGAAGTAGCCATTGTAGATTGCTTCTTGCTCAGCCAAGAAATGCAAGCGTTGCCCAAAAAGAAACAATTACCACTAGTGGACTGCCTGGTATCATAGTCTCCAGCCCAATCTGAACCACTGTAAGCATGCATCTGCAAGTCACCCCCCCTGGGAAACATCAAGCCAAAAGACTTTGTGCCTTACAAATATCTGAAGATGCGTTTTACAGCCTGCCAATGTGTTGTCTTTGGGCTATGCATATATCTGCTCACGTGAGATACTGCATATTGAATATCGGGCCTGGTATTGCACAAGTATATGAGGCATCCAACAGCCTGGGTGTAAAGTGTGACATCCACTGATTCACCAGCATCATACATAGTAAGCTTCAGCCCCGGCTCCATGGGAGTGACAATAGGCTTACAATCATGCATGTTGAACCTATCCAAGAGTTTCTGCACATACTTGGATTGAGACATAACAATGCCACGCTTGTCTTGTATAAACTGGATCCCCAAATAAAAATTTAACATGCCCAAATCTGTCATGTCAAATTCAGCTTTCAACTCAGCTTTGAAATTTGCAATTATATCCTCATTTGAACCCGTGAGCAGCATGTTATCTACATAAAGAATGATGACCAAAATATCCCCCCCATCCTTCTTGATGTAGAGGGTGCTTTCCGTAGGAGTATTGTGTAATCCCTTACTTGCCAGGAATGCATCTATCTTGGCATACCATGCACGTGGGCTTGTTTCAGCCCCTATAAAGCTTTGTTAAGCTTGCATACCTGAAGTGCATTGCCAGAAAGTTCAAATCCAGGAGGTTGCTTGACATAAACCTCTTCCTGCAAGTCCCCATTAAGGAAAGCTGTTTTTATGTCCAACTGATGGAATTCCACACAAAATTTGCAGCCATTGCAATAACTGACCGTATGGTGGTCATCCGGGATGTAGGAACAAAAGTCTCCTCATAATCTGTGCCCTTCTTCTGTGCATAGCCTTTGGCAACCAGCCGTGTCTTGTACCTACCAATAGGTCCATCTGGCTTTCTTTTTAGCTTGAAAACCCACTTGGTACCAATGGCATGCTTACCTGGTGGCAAATCCACAACATCCCGAGTCTGATTTTTCTCTATGGACTGCAACTCATTGTGCATGGCATGCATCCAATGCACATTATCCTTTGCTTCTTCAAAAGAGTCAGGCTCCTCTTCATCAAGAAGAGTCCCTGCATAAGCTGTCTCAACTGAAAGAGCCCCCCCTGCGTGCCTTACTGCACTATGAGTCCTGCCAGGCAATGGGGCCTCAAGCCTACTCTCCCTAAGAGTTTGGAGCAATCAATTCGGGACTGTTTTGGCTGCGTGTATCTCTTGAATTTCTTGCTTGACAACTTTATCCACACCCTGAGGTGGTACAAAATCAGCCGACGGCTGAATTGGGGCATGTGGATCTGGTGGAGGTTGCTGTAAATTCTGAGTTTTAGTGGGGGAACCAAATGCTATAGGAAGCATCCCCTCAAACACATGATCTGAAGAAGCTGGAATCTGAAATTCAGCATGTGTATGCTGAATTTTCAGAGAATATAACATCTCTACTAACAAAAATCTTGCGTGTAGCAAGATTGTAGAGACGATAGCCTTTGCTCTGTGAACTATATCCCACAAAAATGCATTTAAGTGCCTTATCTGACAACTTGTGTCTAAACTCCACAGGCACATGGGCATATGCAACACAACCAAAAAGTCTGAAATGGTCCACTGAAGGCTTTCTCCCATGCCATGTTTCATAGGGAGTGATTGTCTTCAAAGCCAAGACGTGTGAGGCAACTTCTTACTTGTAAGCATGCATCTATTCATCTCCATGGTAGTGCGATTCTTCCGCTCAACTTTGCCATTCTGTTGAGGTGTAAGCCTCACTGTAAGCTGATGCGTGATGTCTTTCTCCTTCAAATATACTCTCCCCCTCGATTTGTGCGAAGTGTCTGCACCTTGACAAACATAGCAAACTGACCAAGTAAAATCCCTTCCTGGGATGTAAAATGCCAAGTAAAATCTGCAAAAAAAATCTACCCACAGTGACAAGTACTATCACAGCCTATCAAAGGCTCAAAATGCACTTCAATGCTTTGTTGAATGCCCAAAAATCTGCAAATAGAATTTGCAAAGAGTGGCAAAAGTTTGCAAATGGACTCATACTGAGTCCAAAACTGCTTGCAAACTTCCAAAATGCTCTTTTACCTGCAAAATTGCAACCCAAATGCAAAAGCCCCAACTTCTTGCAGGAAATTGCATACAAAAGAGGGCAAATGATGTGAAAGCCCCAAATGTTGCACAAATTGCACTCTGCCTGCAAAAGCCCTAAATTTCATTGCCAGATTGCTATGCAATTGCAAAAGCCCCAAAAATTCTCCAAAACTTGCAGATCTACTGCAATGTCTGCTAAAGCTTCAAATTTGCTTCTAAAAGCGAAGCCAAACAATGGCTTATGCACAACTTAGCCTGCAAATGACGGACACCGAACACTTTCAGTTTGCAAAAAATCTGCAAGTACAGAACTGTACGGAATCGTACGGATGTTCTGTATCGACTATACGGACAAAATTGGCGCAAAAGTACGGAATTGTATGGACGGCCGTACGGAACTGTACAGACGAAAATTGGCGCACTGTACGGAAATGTACGGACGGTCGTATGAAAGTGTACAGATGAAAACTGACGCATAGTACGAAAATCTGTACAGTCATACGGGATTGTACGGACAGAATGCGTAGTGTACGAACGGAGACGGGCACGGTATGGAATTTGTACAGTTGTACGGACTGTATGGACAGAATGGTGCTATACGGACGTCCGAGAGCTGAAGCTTGGCGATGGAGCAGAAATGCGGGAGCTGAAGCAAGAGGCTGGGAGCAAGGAGTAGGTTTGGGAAGGAAGTGCTCTGATACCAAATGTGAGAAAAAGCGAGAGAGCAAGAGTGAGCAAGATGGAGAGTGAGCTGAACGTAGTTCACTCCTTAAAGTCAACTGAACTGAAGTGAATGAAGTGTGAGTACAAGGAAAGAGATAAGGGTTTTTGTCCAAGTGACAAAATCCTATTTAATCACTAACCATAGTTAGAGATTAGACTGTGGTTAGGGGGAAAAACCTCTAAGAGGGAAAAGTGCCCCTAACTCACTCATTACATTACATTGGCCATTGCCTAGAATATATTAATAATTCTGACACCACAAGTCTCTAGCGTATTCTCGTTTTTGGAAATGGTGTGCCTTAGTCGAGAATGAATCTAACTTTCATGTGAAAACCCTTCGGTCTGACAAAGGTGGTGAATTTTGTTCTCATCGATTTGAGGAGTTTTGTGTGGCAAAGGGGAGTTTGCCAAATATCGGCACTGCATCTAAAGCAGGTGTTGTTGAGCAAAAGAATTGTACCGTGGTTGAGATGTCTTGGACCATGTTGGGTCACCGGGAAGCTCCTCGACTTCTTCGGGTTGAGGCCACTGCCATGGCAGTTCATATCTTGAACCATTCTCCGACGTATGCTGTTCCCAAGGCAACTCCTTTTGAAGCTTATTTCTGCAAGAAGCTTGATGTTTCCTATTTTCGTGTGTTTGGGTCTGACGCCTTTGTACACATTTCAAAGAAGCAGTAGACGATCTTTGTCGGATACAATTCTCAATCTGCAAGTTATTGACTGTATGACCCTTCCAAAAGGGAGATTATCCTTAGCAGGGATGTTATCTTTGATGAGCATATTCTGTCTTCAATAGTTGATGTTGATCTACCCCTTCTTCCAGAGACCGTGGATGATGACAGCAGTGATGATTCTGTTCCTGCATTGCCCCCACCAGAAGGATAATTTGTGTCTCAGAAACGTTAAACTCAGGAGCTTCTGGAGGCTTTTCATATGTGAGACTGTGGTGCCATTTCCTCACCCATGGACCCGAGTACCAAATTGTCCAAGTATGACCCCAGTGATCCAGTAGATGCAAGCGAATACCCCCAGTTGATTGGTTCCCTGATTTGGCTCCTCCATACCAGACTAGATCTATGTTATTCTGTTAGTCTTCTCAGTCCCTTCATGCAGACATCTAAAAAGAACCATTGGGGCCTTGGTATGCGGATCCTTCGCTATCTTCAAGGGTCTCGCAATCGAGGTTTGTTCTATCAATCCAGATATCATTCCAAGATCCAGCTCCTCTGTCCAGGCCCCCAGGGGTGTAGATAATGACTCCCAGCCAAGGGAAAAGAGAGAGTATGAGAGAGAGACACATTCTTGGAGTTGAGAACAGAAAGAAGAGCAAGGCTCAGAGTGCAGAGGCCAGAAACACGAGAAAAAGGCTAGAACATCAGCAACAGGTCTTCGAGAGGTGCACCGACAGTCAACATAGCTTCAAAAAACCACCTCGGGGTGCATGCCAGTCACAAAAATCACCGCATAGCAGCAAAAACGAGCCTGGGAATGCGTGCCATGGGTTCTAGAGCAGAGAAGGAGCCTTGGGATGCATGCTAGCAAATGGGGAGGAGATTTAGACACTCTTCATTCCACCACTGGGTACTGTTTCACTCTTGGCTCAGCCGCTGTCACTTGGAGCAGTAAGAGGCAACCGACAGTAACCTTGTCTTCCACTGAGGCTGAGTATCGTGCTGCATGTTCCGCCACTTATGAGGCAGTTTGGCTTCGGCGGTTGCTCGGACAGATTGGGTTCCCACAGACATCCCCGAGAGTCATTCACAGTGACAATCAGAGTTGTATTGGTCTTGCCTGGAACCCTGTGTTTCATGCCCATTGAGATCTAGTACCACTATGTTTGAGAGAAGGTTCTCGATGACGTGATCTAGCTGACGTATTGCAAGACATAGGACAACAAGGCGAACCTCTTCACAAAGCCCTTAGCACAACAACTGCTTGTTGATCATTCTAGATCCCTCAGGATAATTCATGATCCAGGAGCTGAGAAATCAAGAAGTGATACTTGATATTTACCCGTCCTCGCGTTGAAGCCCCCAACAAGGGAGGGGGGGGGGGCGTATTGCAATGAAGAGGTTCTGTCACGCCTCTCGACAGAGATCATCTTTGTGAGATATGATTTATAGTACCACTACTCAAAAAGGAACTCTTGCTTTCCACACAAACCATGCTCCAAAAATAGGCAAGCACACATTCAAGAGCGCATAATTAGCCACCATACTATTGCTAATCACCATCATGTGCTTCTCTGTATGCTTTCTCAGTCTCTTGTTTAAATGGACTGGTGTCCAAGCAAGCTCTGCCAATAGCTGATTCTAAAATATAGTGTCCAAATAGCATGAGGGCTGCTTAACATGTTGATGAAGCTCCTAATGCAGCAACTTGTTGCATCATCTGTACGTTGTAGATTTAGCGATCTAGCAAACAACAGCTCCAAGGGTCCCATCGGAAGTTTGTAGTATCTTTGGAATGTACCTGAAAACCATCATGTTTTGACTTTTAGAAAAAGGTTTACAAAGATGTCTCATGCAGCTGTAATCCCTTTTCTATGTCTGAGATCAACATCACATCATTTGTGTGAAGCAACAGTTTGGAGAATGACAAATTTAGATTATCTATTATTCTACAAAGGACAATCCGGTGGATATCTTTACCAAGTTCTTTCTTTGCAAACACCTCGGTATTTAGGACTACTTTTTCTTGATGAGGCATATGATGCCTTCAAGAATGAAGCAGGTTCAGTTACCCAAGCTTAGCCTTCAAGAATGAAGTAGGTTCAGTAACCAAGCTTAGCAAGAGTTGGACCAATTTTGGAGACCCACAAGTGGAGGTAAGATTTCCCTCAAAGGCAACATCAAAGCCATAACCATTGTTTCCCCCTCCCAAAAAAGAAAAAAAAAACTCGATCCATTTGGATTGACACTTCTAGTGTACTCACATGGCAACGAGACAATGATGTCTAGTCAAATGTACTCACATAGCCTTTCAACAATCATAAAGAAGGATTATTGTTTTCTTCTAACTAACTCCATAACAACATATCCAAGCTCAGAAAGATTTGGACCGATTTTAGAGACTTACAAGTGGAGGCACCATTTCGCCCAAGGTCCACATCAAAGGCATAACCATTGAAAGTCTCCTCCCCCCGAAAAAGCAAACATAGCACCAATGCATTGGGTTGACACTTCAATTGTATGCACATAGCTTTCAACAACCAAACAATGCTATCTAGTCAAATGTACTAGAGATGATTGTTGTTTTCTTTTGACCAACTCTGCACCACATACCCAAATTCGGCAAGATTTGGATCAATCCGAGAGACTCATAACAGGGGTTGAGGTGAAGGCATCTTGCATGAATACGAAGTATGGCCTCCAATGGAAAGATTTCCCTTCGCGTGAATAAATTCCCATGGATCATGGAAGGTACAATTTACACAAAGATCGAGCTGGAAGACCTGAAGTTTAGAATCAAAAAGCTAGTGGCTGAAGTTTTCAAGCTGAGATTTGACAAAGATAGATGCAAAGTGCTAAAAGTTAAGAAAACAACTTTATGCTTTGACTTTTTGTGGCTAAATAATAAAGATCATGACATCGGTTCTAAAAAGAAAAGATACACAAAGATAGTTAAGTGTTGAAGATGTTTGCTCTTAGATAGATTTTCTTTTAGATAATCTTTACATCACAATAGGTGATTCTTTGTTTCAACAAATTATAGGAATCCCCATGGGCACTAATTGTGCCATCTTTTTAACAAACTTATGAATTTGAGTTTATGCAACGTCTTATTTCTATCAATACATGCCCTATCATTTTACATAAGCTTAGCCAAGTTAGGCGTTTTATAGATGATTTATTTGTACCAAATGTTCCTGACTTTCAAGACTTTATGTACAAAGATGCTTGTGCTTTTGGAGAAGGAATCTATCCTCGTGACTCTTGTGAATTGAACTGCACTTCAAGAGGGGATTCTTGTGTTTTCTTAGATTTTAGACTTTCTCAATCTACAATAGGATTAGAGGTTGATATATATGATAAATGTGAACAACCTGAATATAGTGGTTTACACATTATAAAAATGCCTCGCATTGACTCAAACATTTTTGATTTGGCAAAATATGAAGTCATTCTTCCCAATTCCATAGATTTTCCTGCCTTTGTACCACTAAGGAGTCTTTTATCACTCAATGTAGTAATTTGATCACTTTACTATTCTTAGATATGAAGTCTTTTATCTATGGTGTATCAGCCTTAGGTATGTTTAGAATGATTGAACATAAGTTGAAAACAAAAAGCGGGGAGCTGAATAGCTTGTTTTTCTTTTAGTTTCAAAAGAGAGTTTGATTGAGTATGCTTGTGCTTTCTAAGTTAGGATTGTAATTTTGTCTCTTTGTAGGAAGCGATACATAAGTTTAAAGGGTCCATTTAGCTTTTTATGTTTTAAATAAGAGAGAAAGAAAGAATGATATATTAACGTCCTCGGAAGACCTCGCGGGTCTATGGGACAGAGTGATACAACATCAAAAAAGATCTCATACAAGCCTCTGTGGGCTGGGGCAAGTTCTAAGCTGATGGGAGGAAACTCGCATTTGGCCAATGGCAATCCGGAGTGCATGAGAATGAGAGAGAGAGAGAGAGAGAGAGAGAGAGAGAGAGAGAGAGAATTCCAGTTTTTTGGAAGATTTTGCTTCTTGACTTGATTGTTTATTTTTGCTTAGTCACCTTCTTCCTTTCTTCTTCCTTTCTTGTTTTCTTTCTCTTTTGTTTATTTGACGTATTTAAGTAAGCACAGGGTTTGCCCAAGAGACTCCGCGGGTCTTTAGAAACCCAATATAGTTGCTTATGCTTGGGCACTGATGACGACATAAGTGTTGCTTTGCTTGCTAAGTATGTCTTCCTTTTGTTTTTCATAAAAGTTTTTGTTTACCTCTTTCTTTCTTTCTTTTTTTTTTTCTTCTCTTTCATTTTCTCTTTTGTTTTCTGTGTAGATTTTTGGTCTTTAGAATAACAAAAACTCTAAATTTGTATGATTGGACTTATTCTAGTCTTACAAAGGTATATGTTTATGCTACTGATGTCATCAGTGGGATGCCATGGTAGCTAATTGCTGCTATGCATGGTAGAATTCATGGTTTTCAACCTTGTGGGTGACTGTCATGAGGTCGATATCAAATTGTTTCTTTAGCTAGATATCACCACACCATAGACACCTTTTTGACTGATGCCAAAAACGCCCAGCAAATGCATAGGCAATCCCCATGGCCTTGGACTTCAAATATTAAAATTTTAACTTCTTTAAATCAATAAGTAACTAATTTAGAATTTTTTTAAACTATTGATTGTCAATCTATGTTTTGCACTGTACACACTTGAAAATAGAAATCTACAATAACACATTTTCCTTTGCTTGTCTTGCTTAATTCTAATGTGATGGATTTTGGGGTGGAAACCTGAAATTGTTTGAAATGTCACAACTCTGCATTTTCACGTTATTTTTGTGGCATGCTTTTGGTTGATGTGTAATTTTGCATGTAATGGAAAATAATGACATCTTTTGATTTGCAGTTGGTGCAAGCTTTTATGTTGCTTGAACAAATGCTGAAGGCAGATTACTTGAGGGAAACATGGTGTAATTGGACATGTCTTTCAGCCGGAGCAAGGATAAACACACTCAGCTCTTTGGCATTGAGAATATACTGCCTTGATGCAGCTATCAAGTATAAGAAAGCGATGATAGAATTGGAGACTGGAGATACTGATAAGGCAGCCAAATCAGGGAGGAAAAAGAAAACACAGATTGTCTGAAGGTATCATGTTATCATCTTTTGTTTATCCCTTTCAAGCTCATATTCAGACTTCATGTCCTCTTTTTCAGAGTCTCCATGCTGATCTTTCTTTGGCATTTCTTTCACTCTACGATATCAGATGGCTACTCATCAAGAACACTTAATCCTGCAAGCGGAATGTCCTTCCCACCTTGTGTGAAGGGGCTGCAAGCATCGCATCTATACTCACTTCTCCAGACCTCCTGTCGGCGTTGATTGGTTTGAAGCCAATAACACCTTTTTTGTTGCTGTATTGTCTAGCCTCGCTCTCTCTGCGCTCCCTGAGCACGTGTGTATATGCAATGCAACCAAATATACCTCTCTGCAAGCTTTTACCTCATATGCATTTCATGCTTGTCCTGTGCTCTCTTGTGGAGTGACATTTCTAACGGCCTTTGTAGGACTCATATTGATGATATTAGGTGCTGTATTTTTAGTTTCGACCTAAGGTTCGGAGAATATCCTCTCTTGCAGCATGCATTTGGCTATGTCAAAGAGTGTTTTATTCAACCACTGCCATTAGGGGGAAAAACGCTTCCTTATAAAAATCAATACACTTGAAGCTTGATGTGAGCACTAATGTGCATTTCACTGCAAGAAAGTAACATCTTTAATGACATTTCTTTTATCCATGTCTCCTTATTGGTGAGTTTAATGGATGCAAAAAGAAAATCCTTCTAGGTTGCCTTGGCAACATGGCAAGACAAGGCCTTTATGCAATCCATTGATCATTCCCTGGCAAAATAAAAGCTGATGCGTTATGCAATCCATTGATCATTCCCTGGCAAAATAAAAGCTGATGCGTAAGCTGGTATGTGATGCAAAATATAGTGCAGGTCCTGTGAGTATGTGGACCTTAATAAGGTTGTGTAGGTATGTTTGTGATCAAAGACGCAAAGGGCAAACTTGGTAAAACCAAGGTTTTGCTCTTCAACGCTTAACCACCTGCAAGGTCTTTGTATATCCTAAAGAGCCAGTCAAGCATATGTACTTGGGGATTATGTTGGAGTTTACTTCTCCATGGAAAGAGCTACCTACCACTTAGGAACACAAAAGTCATGCTAGATGGAAGTACCACTGATTCTAGACACAATTTGAAGAAATGTATATGAAAATCCTCTTTGTTGACTCACTAATCACATCAGCAACTAGCACTTGATCCTAATGAGACCCAAGATTGAGATAAGATACAAAGGTTCTGGGTCAAAATGCCGTTCTACATCATGTGTAAAGAACCCTTGATTTCACATTACTTTGTAGACATGAGCTTGGAGCACCACCTTTGCAATTGGATGTGGCTTTCAAATCATCACATACATACAAAGGTCATGGTGATAGATGACAATAGGCTTCTTGTGTTGGTGTTGCTCTCGTCGCCATAGCTTGCACAAGACGGGAGCAAGGGGTGTTGGTATGCAAGAGTCCAAGCATGGTTCACCTATTGCAGTACAACTTGGATATGTGAACCAGGTGCCTGTTTTGGCAGGAGAAGAATAGAGAGGTAACAACAGACTTCTTGCAGCTTGGTCTTGAATTGAGCCATCTACTACACTTCAAAGCATAAGTTATACATAGATCACTTTCTTCAGTTCATAGAGGATGGTTTTATTGAAACACCCAGATTCTTCTATCCTATTTTACCACCTTACATCATAAAGGAGGGTCTTTTTTCTTAAACTCTTGGTAAATGTGTAAGCTGCTCCCATTGATTGACTGCCCACCTCCTCAAGGTTGCTCACCTATCAATATGCTACTAATGCCACACGTTCATTTAACCATACACTTCATATTTACATACACTTTGCTAAGGCAAGGGGCATCTCTACCACAAATTTAAGCGCATGCATGAATATAGTTGCAATCTCCACCAAGTCAATGGCAGGGCAGGCTCACAGACTGGCCAGTTGTCGAATTCAGGAATTTCGCCTATACAACGCCCATTGTAGGGCCTGTTGTTAGTTCAGTTAAGGTGCAGCCCTCAGCCTGTATAGGGCTCTACAGTGCACACACCTACAGTGTGAAGTCAACATGAGAGTACATCTCCCATGTGAGGAACTAGAGGTGTCTATCTCGTCTCCAAGAAACTATTAGTGAACTAGGAACTACAGGAAAGAAACTCTATGTGTTGGGAGTAGTTCCTATCATGTCCTGTCATGTGTCGTCCATGAGTTGCTTGAGCTCTACATGGTCCCAACCATCTGGAGGTGCAGTGTTTTTGGAAGAACTTTGAGATCTGTTGTCAGCATCTTCGACTTCTCTCTGTAGGATGTACTAGTGGGCGAGATGAGGCAGCTTCACATGATGCCGCAATGATGGTACCTTGACTGGGACGGGTGCTCGCAAGACCCGTGTCCAGTCTCCTACTGACTTGGTGTGATTGAGTGTTGGGGTCTCGGTCTTGATATCCACTTCTCCTGTGAAGAAGTCATTGCTGTTTGGGGCCGTGTCACATGGTTGGGTCTCAAGATTCTACACCTGAGTCGTGTACAAAGACTGCGGCACATCTTGAGTCTGGGAAGGCCAATGACTCTACCCATATCTGTGTAAGAAAAGGCAGTGATACCACCTTTAGATCCCATACTATTTGGGGCATACGTTCGGACGCGCTCCATGGTCCCACCTCGTGTATCACAAAGAGTTTAGGGCCTAAGATCTTTGCATGTGCATGTGTCGATGTTAATTAAGGATTTCTGCGTAATGTGGCTTGAATTTCCATGAGCTGTGATGTGAACTCCCCTTTCAACCGAATTAGACCTGGAATGCCATCCATCTACTGCAAGGATATTGTGCAGGATTTATTGCACGTACCAAATACTCTGAAACATAGCAATTTGGTCAACTTAGAAGCACTCATACCTTCATCAAGATTGGAGTGGAGGGAGGGGAGATAATATGAGAGTGGATGCTAATAGTGAGCGTAAATCTTGGCTATGCAAAGATTAGCAAATTAACTACTAATGTATGAAGTTTTAAATTGTGCTTGTATTTCCGGACAAGACAGGGCCACATGGAGACAGCATAAACCAAATAACATGCTCGCATTGTAGCCATTTGATTAGCAATAGCAATCCACACTAACCAATTTTTTGGTCTTGTTGTAAAACTATCGGTTGAAATTGTTGGCTTGAACTTCGTGAAATGGCAAGCTGTATTTTGTGTTCTTGTCTAGCTCTTTTGGTTTGGGTTCATGTATAGGTGTGCATACAATTGCAATAATGTCTTGTTGTGAATTTTTGCAGGTTGATGCTAGCTTTCATGCTGCTTGAACAAGTGCTGAAGGCAGAGTGTGTGACAGACAAATGGTGTAGCTGGACATCTCTTCCAGGGTAAACCACACGTGGCTCTTTGGCATTAAGAATGTACTCCCTTGATGCAGCTATCAAGTAAGAAAGCAATGTTGCATTTAAGACCGAAGAAACACCTATGGCAGGAGCACAGAGGAAAAAATTATTGGCTGGTATTGTGTTATAAATTTTCCAAGCCTTCAAATGGCTGTGTATCATTTTCAGCTTGCTGCCGTCTTCAAGCTCCTTTCAAACTGCATACTCTTCTTCTCGAGTCTTCATGCTCATCTTTCTCTATCATTTTCCTTCTGCTGCACTACAGTGGATGGGCTGCCCATCAAGAAACCTCAACTGTTCCAGTGGATGGCATTCTGATCGTCATGTGAATGGGCTGCAAGCATTATATCCCTACCTATGCTTTTGATTGGTCATTGAAGCCAATAAACATGCACTCCGTTTCTTTGTTTCCAGCCTCTTTCTCTGCTCCATCAAGACATGGCATATGTAACACAACCAAACACCTTCAATTGCTTCACACTTGTCTTGTCCCCACCAAGCCTCCTGTGGAGTGAATTTTCTCATGGCTTTTGCTGACTCTTATTGATGACGTAAGCTGTCATGCTTGGGTGACACCAAAAGGGTCAAAGTATGAGTGGGATCTTCGGTTTTTGAAGGCAAGCTACTTCTGATCCTGAAGCAAGTAATACCTCTTCAAGATTTCCCAGATGAGAATTTTTTCCATGTACAGATAACTGCCAAATTCAGCTGTGAGGCAGCAATTTTGATTGGCAGAATTACAGAGTCAAAGAAACCGGTCATTTTACTGGGCATCAAGAGTGGAAATCATCCACCACAGCAAAACAGCAACCAAAACCTTTTCAAGATTTATCTCAAATGGAGTCAAATTGGTTGAAATTGACCAGTTTTTGGCATGCCCTGGGACCAATGTCCGCCTTACCCTTCAGATTCTGTTGTTTATACTATGCTGAAACTTCTCGAATTCTTTAATTAAAATCTTTAAATTGTTATTTGTACTCTCTAGGATTACCGATAGATAATACTTGCCTTCAATTTCCTATATAATGATGGCCTGGCCATTGCATTCTTGAGATTTGCAATGACATGGTGCTTGCAAACGTCTCAAGTGGAATATTTTCTGAAGCGAATTATGGTATACAAAGTTCCTGCAACCATGTGCATGGGATTCAATACATGCACGTGCACGATGGAGGGAAGGAGAGGAGATTGGGAGAGGGGGGGATTTCTTCTGCCATCCGTTGGAGACAAAAAATGCAAGATATATGATCATCGATGTAAGTGCCTGTATGTGCCCACGAGAAGTTTGTCATCATGAAATTTGGTTCACAAGTGTGGTGGAAGCATCATGGGTGCTCCCCTACTACATTCGAGACTATATCTAGCTTAGGTTGTCCTTGCAATTGTCTTAGGTCATAGAACCCATGCAATGGAAGAACCGAACTACAAGAGGTGGCTTTGTATGTCTAAAACGTTTGTAGCCATGGATCACATTCGTATATGATGAATGCAATGGACAGATTGGTCTTTGGACTTTACCACTCTCCATGTTCGAACGATGTATGCCGTGCACCAGGTCGTTGATCTTACCTCTTGCCAGTCTTCCTTTCTAATCTTTGTGAGCTAGGGTGAACCAACAATATGGCTTGTCTCATCTCCAAATATTACACCAGATAATGCATTTGAGTGACTAGTGGGTTGATGTTGGCAATAGTACAAAGATTTTATCTAGTAGTGAACTAAATATGGAGCAAGAGTTGGAAGATCTTATGTCAAGCCTCTTATGAGTATATCATCTTTGAAGAGAGGTGAAGGTATGTGATCGTCTAAGTCTGTTATGTGCATGCTTGGCAGAGTTTGTCATCTTCAAATTTGGTTAACTATTGTGTATACTGCCTTGAGGAAGCCTTGTTGATGCTCGTGTTTAGGTTGTCCTTGCAGTTGTCTTGGGTTTCTAGAACTTATGTGATGGTTCTATGGATTACAGATGTCCCCTTTGCGTAGGCACCCATTGAAAGAAATGAGTGTGCATCTATTGCTGTCTTGACTACATGCCTCACAAGTCTCTCTCTATATCTAGTGGTCTTTGAAACAAAAAGTGAAGCTGACTACACGCCTCACGAGTCTCTCTCTATATCTAGTGGTCTTTGAAACAAAAAGTGAAGCGCAACAATCATTTGGGTAGTCGATGGTCTTGCTCATGTCTAGGAACGTTTGTGCAAACATACAATGATGTAGACCTTGAATCTCGCTTCAAGTTGTACAAGTGATGATGTTTGAAGTACATGGTTCATCTCAGATTGGGCGTGAGCATTATGACATATAGCCTCTTGAATCCACCTTGGATGGTTTATTCCAGATGATGAGAACATCATGACCTATAGTCTCTTGAACTTCATCACTCATCTTGTTGGATAGAGAGATTTTTGTATGCACATGTTGAAAATAAGCTTGAAAGTACTCAAGTAAGATTGAAAGTGTCCTTTAGGTGTGCTTGAGTAGTACTCCTTCTTGGGTCGTATGAAGATGCACCCCAAGTAAAGATACCATTTGAGATTAGTGATTATTGTAGATTATCTATATGCTTCCATACACTCTCGATTGTCTATGAGAGCAAGACATCATTTGCATATAGCAAAATAGGGTTTGGGATTGTGATGAGCGCTCCTACCCTAATGTGTCCGCAAAGGATGCTAATTCATCAATGTAGGTTCAAATATGGGGGACAATGGGCACCCCTACCTCACATAGGCATTGGTAGTCAAGTGTCTGTGGAGGTGGATCCATAGGTTGTAAGCATGCTTGTCCTTGTTAATCATAATTATAGAAGTGAGCTGAATAAAGTGTCCATACGTTGACCACGTACTCTAGTATGCGTTGACCACGTACCCCACTCATACTAGTGTTCTTTACTTTGTGGTAAAGATGTGTGTATTCATGCAATATGGGTAGGCTCCTTTTTGGCCTCTCAGGCATCATTGTGTAGGTGATGGTGTCTTTCTGTTTGAAGGTCTAGCAAGAGAAACACAAAGTCCCAATAGTTTTCTAAAATGCAAGGAGTAGAGCAATTTCAGTCCCACCAGTCGTATACTTTTACTTGGCTAGGTGTAACTTTTATCCTTGAGTGACCCTCTTGTCTTCATAAACTATCCATTTCATAGTTGTTGGTCGTGACATGTAGTGCCAATTGAGTGATTGAGAGAATTGAATCATGGTGCCAAGAGATTTTGGTGAAGTAGTCGTGCTTCCCTCTTGGCCAATATTTATGATTTTCATATAGAGCTAGCATTTTTGAAGAAGAGATTCCCTCTTGGGCAATAGTAATGATGATGTTCATTCTAGAGCTAGGAGTTTAAGAGATTTCTTTTCATTAATGAATTATCTAGGAAAGGACCTAACGTTTGTCTTGAATGCGCAGTCTTTTCTCTAGAGTCCGGGAGACCCTATAAAAAAGGACGACAAAGCTAGGAAGAAGAGAAAGAACACCCGTTCTCAAAACAAAACAAGAGAGAACACCAGTGTGTGTCTTGAGAACACTGTTGAGAGCATGATACGAACATGAGAACAAGGCTGCTAGGTGGATTGTGTGGACTTGAAGTCCATGGAAACTTTGAACTTGACAAAAAGCCATGAAGAGCCACTCCAATGAGTGATTACCATGGTAAATTGTAGCACACCCTTAAAAAAGACAAGGAAAAGGAAGGAGAGGTAACATACCCTTAACAAAGACACAGCTACATGAAAGAGGTAGGATATCCTTAAAGAAGACTAAGGGAGAAGAGGCCAACATTGATGATGAGAGTAGAATGCCTTGCCAAAAATGATGAAAAATAGCTTTACTATCATGTCGCGCAAGGTGTTGCAAGACTTGGGTATCCTAAGGACTCTTAGACCTAGGGAAAAATGGTATGCTAAGTGCACAAAGTCTAATCATACTGCTAATAAATGCTGAGTGACCCTATTGAGTATTTTGTGGCAAAATAGCACGGTATGCTAAGGAATGTTGCTATAAAAAGGAAAAAATGTGGAAGCCAGTTAGAGGATTGAGGGCTTAGATAGATTTAGCCACCCAACACTAACTAGCAAGGTCGTGCTTAAGGCGATTGAGGCACATGTGATTGCTGTTGAGATTGAGCACTAAGAATGAGAATTTCCCTAATTGAAGATGAAATTAGAATGTAAGCTATGGCAAGAGCATATGTAACTACTTCAAAACAATAGTGAAAGACATGAGTAGATCTTATTGTCAACAGTGGATTGTATTAGCAAAGGTGGGAACCAATAGATGTTTTGACTTGATATGCTAGTATGAAAGAAGAGCTACCAAGAGGAAGTAGAATCATCTTGTTGTAGAGATTGCAACAAAATCATGAGAAAAAATCTGTGTAGTAGAGTTGCCCAGTGTATGAATGAGCAACTTTAATCAGCCAACCCCCAGCTTATAAAGTTTTGATAATTGATGGTGGATTTCATGTGATCATCTCACAAGATTTGATGAAAAAGATGCAATTGAAGAAGCAAAAACCATTTACTTCTTGAGTTTAAATAGTAGACTAGTGCTTTGTTATACCCAAGGGGATATTGAAGACTTGTGGATAAGTATTTAGGGATCTTATTGGGACTTCCATCTAGTATCAATGGCTAGTATCAATGGTATTTTGTGCTAACAAATGTTAAGAGGAACACACTTGCATCTAGTTCATTCACATGCAAATAAATCTTGGTAGTCCACAAAGTTGCTTTTGCAAGTGGATACATTATTTTGGGTAATATAGATTGTGTGGGCCAACTTCTCAATTCCATGATTCCTTTCCATGATCTTCAACTCGATCTCTTTTAGCCTATGATTATCAATAATTATTGAGGATTAGTGGGTATCTTTACTCATTTCGGATGGTCGTCATGTCGATATCCCTTATGATAGCTTGACCTTTTTAGCTAGGGCATAACAACAATAGAGGATAAGTGTTTTCTTCCATGGTTATCACAAGCAAGCTCATATAGCATACTATAGTATGTACCCATAGTATGTACCCTAAATACTTATCCACAAGTCTTCAATATCCCCTTGGTTATAACAAGGCACTAGTCTAGCATTTAAACTCAAGAAGTGAATGGTTTTTGCTTCTTCAATTGCATCTTTTTCATCAAATCTTGTGAGATGATGTTCACACGAAGTCCACGATCAATTAACAAAAAATAATAATCTGGGCTTGGTTGATTGAAGTTGCTTATTCATACACTGAGCAACTCTACTACACAGACTTCTTCTCATGATTTTGTTGCAATCTCTACAACAAGATGATTCTAGTTCCTTTAGCTAGCTCTTCTTTCATACCCGCACATATACCAATACATGATTAACTATGCTACTAATAAGATAAAAGAGGAGTTGGCCATTTGCTTATGGAAAGAATTACTGTTATGGCCCAAAGTGATTGGCTATCCTCTATCATTGTTATGACAAAAGAATGAGAGATTGAGAATTTGCATTGATTATAAGATGTAGAATTGTAGATCATGTTGAACCCATATTTGATACTTGAAAGTGCAGTAGAATGCGAATAGCAAACTGAGAGCACGTCAAGAAGACTCGAACATTAAGAAAAATGATATGGAGGAAGACACCTTGGACACCCGTGGATCATAGAAAAACTCACATGTATTGTGGAGAAAGACCTACAAGTCCAAGATGAAATAATAGGGGCAAGGGGCCCTATATATGAGGGTGCGCTCCTTGTATTCGGCCTACTTATGTAAGCCAATTTGGATGACCAGTAGGTCAGCCTAACTTGACCCAGGTGGGTCAGTCTGGTTAGTGTAGCTGACTAGGTTGGGTGGCCAAACTAGCCCCCAAACCTGGACTACTATCTCCCAACCCTGGCTATTGGGTGCCCTGGTTGGTAACATGGTAGCACATCTTTGGTTACCTTGCCGAGCGGCGAGCACATCTTTGGCAACTTCCCGTGACAACAACATTTGAGGTGGTGACTCTCAGTCCAAGGAGGAATCATCCTAAAGCTAAGGGCGGTAGCCCAATAATGAGCAGTGGTCTAGTAGACCGCAAGTGTTAGGAATAGAAGTTGGTCTGGTAGTAAGACTAATAAGTAGCAAAGCATTGTAATAGAAAGAAGGTCCTAGTTGTTTCACAAGTCTCTCTAGCTTGATAAGTTACGAGCTTGCATACTTGAATGATCAATTCAAATCGAGGCAGCTTCATCATAAACAGAGTCTCTTTTAATACAATACAAGTGTGGTTAGCTTCCATTCTGCCTATATTGCATATTCTGTTTATTTTCTACGCTTAATCCACCATCACCATACGGTTTCCCTTTCAATAGCAACCCCGACCTCCGAGTTGTTTTTGTTGATGTTTATCTGCATCAAACTTGAGCACATTCGCACACACATCTCACCAAGGACTGCAAGAGTGAGCATCTTCATAGGAGCACTGCACGGGTTGGGTTAAGTATTCACAAGCACAAAACACTGACACCCATACGGTTTCCCTTTCAATAGCAACCCTGACCACCGAGTTGTTTTTGTCGATGTGTATCTCCATCACACTTGAGCACGTTTGCACACAAATCTCACCGAGGTCTGCAAGAGTGAGCATCTTTTGCATGGATTGGGGTTAAGGCTTCATGAGCATAGAACACTGAGCACCCATAAGTTGACCAAAGGGGAATGAAAAATTGGACCGTCAACATTTGGCAATTCTCCTAGGGAAGGGTCAATTGAATTTGCGTATTGATGTGTTATTAGCTATAGGAATTGAGTGGATTGAGTGCACAGTCATTGAGAGAGGTTTATGCTAACCAATGATGAATTGAGGCAATTCTTGGGCACGGTGAGCTATTACAAGAAATACCTTCGAGTGACCACAGATGAGCAGCGCAGTCTAGTGACGTGCTTAAGATCAGAGTGTGGATTATAGAGAGCATCTAGGCAGCGAATCGACTAATTCACGACTTAGCCAATGTCTGATACATGCTTGGGAAGAAGACACAGATGCGTGGCTTAGACATGAAGAATATTTGAGTCAAAGGAGTAGCTACATCCAACCATGAGAGCTAGTGCGGTTTGAGAATCAAAATTGGGTTCCCAAAGGAAGCAGGAATAACCGTTAACTATCCAACAATAGGAGCATAGAGCACGAGGAGAGAGACTTGGCCTCGCTACCCAAGGGGTGAAAGTTGTGTATTACGCAGACCCAAAAAGAGGAACCACTGGTAATTGGATGAGGCATTCTAGAAAACCACCAGCAAGTGATGGTCCATCATGGCAAATAGAGTTCGAGCACTCGTCTGTAGAGAGTTTAGACCTGGATCAATTAGCCATCAACATGAGCATGATGATTTTGAGAATGAAGGAAGAGATAGGTTTTTTTGATACTCGACTATTCCCCTGAAGGACACCTTCGAGAAAGACGTGATCGAGGAAGACTAGCCACTTTAGATAGTCAAAGAACCAACAAAATTGAAGCAAGGCATGCTCCTAATGGAGATAGATATCACCGTGAGTCAGAAGTGGTGAACTTATAGCAACGAAGGAAATTCACCCAAGTTCCTCTTCATATGGATAGAAGGCCGATTCGACCTGAAGGCGAACCACTTAACCGACCTTCAGTACTTCTAAGGCCTCAAGCTCTTCCTATGGATCAACCATGAATCAATCGTCAGCACCTGATACACATGAAGGTGATTATGATAGCTGGAGACCTAGAGATCCTGTTCTTTCGAGTGGACATCATGCATACCCAATTTAGTGGAGTTGATTGAGTGGAAGATCCCGTGGAGCAGGCAGGAAAATCCAAGGCCATGCACAATATTAAGGCAAAATTTTAAAATTTCAAAGGTATCGATGTTGAAGATCTATACAATCATCTGCAAAGTTTCTTGTGGGTGTGTCATATAAATGGTACCACAATAGACAAGGAATAAATGGACTATTTCCATTGCACATTGGAAAAAAAATGCACAAAGATGGCTCAAAGGTCTCCCAATTGGGTATTTTCCCGATTGGTATGCTATGTCTAAGGCATTCCTACATTGATTCAATATGAAATTAATGAGGAAGATGTTCACACCAAGCTTAGAAAACTCAAACAAAATAAGATTGAGTCCGTCCAAGACTTGTGCTTCAGATGTGGGCTCTTATTAATCAATTGACTACGGTGCCAAATGACAAGTCCATGAGAGCCTGGTTGATTACGGGGTGCACCTAGGTGGAATTGCGCAAGCCAAAAATAGTAAATCTGGCTAAGTTATATGAGGAATTTCTAGGGCAAGGCAAAGAAGAAACATGTAGATAGTGACATTGAAGGAATACCAGTTAAGAAGGCTAAGCTCAAATATGAGCTGAAGAAGGCACTAAAGGAACTGGGAATTCATAGGAAACCAAGTACCGATGAGAAATAGTGCAATAAGTATTCTAGGTATGGACACACTCAAGATGATTGCAAAACCAAATATTACAAAACTTGCACTAAATTTGGGCATGATGAATCAGATTATTGGTTCAATATCAAGAATCATCAAGTATTTGCCAATCAGGTGACAAGTGACACTCTGCCAACAAGTGGCAAGCCACCACGCAGAATAAAGTCAAAGGTAAGAATTACAAAGAGAAGAATACAGATCCTTCAAAGATCTAATGTTGTTGTTGTGGAGAGAACCATCTACCTTTTGAATGTCCAATTTGGGCTGAAGATCCAAACTTCCTTAAAACTAATATGAAACAGAAAGAAGTGGATCTTGAGTGTTGAGTGATTGTAGCCAAACTACCAGACACGGTGGAGGCCCAAGTGATCACCAAGTCAAAGGGTCCAATTGCAACCTCTACAGATATTGATTCTTCGACCAAAGATATGAATTGGAAGGCAAAAAAGGAGATAGCTGCTAAAATTACTAGAGATTTGAAGGGCAAGGCACTAATAGTCGAGATGCCATCTGAGTAGTGCCAATCGCTTTCAACAACTAAACCAAGCGAGTCTTCAAAGTCTAACGAGCAAAGTGTGGACTAGGAATCAAGTACTATCAAATTCTAGCACAAAGTAGCCCGAGCATGGGAAATATCCAAAAACATGAACATAAATATTCCTTTTACTGAATTGATGTACATAGCCGATATTACTGTGAATTTTTTGCTCAGCAAATCAAGGAATCTAAAGAGCAACTGAATTTTTTAGATTCTTTGGTTACCATTTCCATCTCATTGACATGTCTGTACTGGATGAAGAAGTACTAGAAATTATTGTCATATTCAAGAAATAAACTATACCAGGTGTGATCATGGATGGTGATTCAAGGGTTTACATTATTTCTGAAGACATTGCAAAAAGGCTGAAGTTTAGGACTTCCAAGCCATTTCCTTTCCAAGCGTAAATGGTAGATAAACAACCAGTTGATCCCAAAGGTATGCTCCAGGATGTTGCTATTTTTGTAGGAGGCATTCATGACACTGTCAGTCTTAGTGTGATTGCCATGGAGCAAAATGCCTATCTTATTTTGTTGGGATGGACTTGGTCGAAGAGTACTAAGGTGCTACTGATTGGGGATTTGAGGAAATGATCATCAAAACTGATGGCAACAAGGAAGTATGCACACTAATCCTCGAAAAGTACCACACAGTTATTGGCCTAACAAGATGTGGAGTCACACCTGAAGGAATTGCAAATCCTTCTTGTCGATGAAATCGATATCTTTCAAGTGGCCACTGATCTTAGGTAGAACATGAAGAATCCCACTAGCTCATAAAGATATGTTCCCAAAAAACTTCACTGAAGATGCTCACTATTACATGACTTGAAACTTATCGGTTAGTTCCAGAGCTGACACAACAACTTAACCTTGCCACCAATGACAAGCCTACAACTACTGTGGTAAGTGCCAATCTTTCTTTCGAGAAACTTCAAGTTGCCAAAGAACTTTTCACCAGGTAGAAATATGTTTTTTTTGGAATTACACTGATCCTCGGGGAATCCTACCCTGAGTTATGTCAACATAGAATTTTGTTGGTACTAGATGCCAAACCAATCCAGCAACAAAGATACAGACTGAATCCAAATTATGTGAACCAGTAGAGGGGAAGCTTGAGATCATCCTGGCTGGCAAAGGGGGAAGCATTCTTCCAAAGTCTTGTTTGTACCATCACTATCCTTTCAATTGTTGTCAGTGCATTAGTTGTGCAAGGCTGGCAAATGGGTATGATTCTGCATTGTCACAGGACAAGTGGTTTGGGGCCAAAGAGTGGATCATGGTGTTTACAAACTATGCATTCCATCTCCTCTCACCACTGGAAAGGATGGTGATTAGGGGAAGTTAGTTGCAAATATGCCACAACATGCTATTTAGTACTAGACACAATCGATGGCTTGCTAGTTGATGGTAGTACCCAATGACACTATTGTATTGTTGGCAGTCTGATATGCTCACTCCCCTTTGGTCAACTTATGGATTCTTAGTGTTATGTGAGCCAACAGAAAGATGAATTGGATCAACTTCTCCAAGCAGGGTTCATTTATGCTATTAATCATAGTAATTGGTTATTCCCCATTGTGGTAGTGCTAAAGAAAAATGGTAAACTCCGAGTATGTGTGGATTACCAAAAATTTAATGCTCAAACTACTGACCCATTTCCCCATTTATAGATGCGATCTTAGATCAAGTTGCAGGACATGAAATGTATTCATTTATGGATGGTTACATTGGCTATAATCAAATCATGGTAGCTCCAGAAGATCAATCTAAAACTACATTCGTCACATAGTGGGGTGCTTATGCAATGCGGGTTATTCCTTTTGGATTAAAGAATGCACCATCAACCTTCCAGAGGTTCATGGTGGAAACTTTCGGGGACTATCTGACTGAGTTCATAGCAATGTTTCTATATATAGTCTATAGACAAATGATCATCAATGCTTCTTGGAAAAGGTGTTTTAGCATTGCAGGAAAGTAGGCATCTCACTTAATCTATCTAAAAGTGTTTTTTGTGTTCGAGTTAACTAATGTCTTACTTAGGCATGTGATTTCACAAGACAATATTTGGACCGCCGAGCCAAGTAAAATTCATGCCATTTAAGAAGCAAATGCTAGAGCTAGAAAATTTGACTCATGTACATTCTTTTGTTGGCTTCACAGTTTTTACAAATGCTTTATAAAAGATTTTGCCAAGCCATTATATGACTTAACTAAGAATGATGCTAAGTTTAAATGGACTCCTGTGCTGTTTGAGGTATTTCATACCTTAAAAAGTCGAGCGGTAGCTACACCCATTTTGAGGCAACCTCGTCGAGACATCATTTTTCATGTGCATGTTAATGCCTCTGGATATCTTAGGGATTATATTGGCACAATCAGATGGTAGACTAGATTATTCGATGTATTATGTTAGTTGGTTGTTAACACCCACAACATCTAACTATTGTACTATTGAGCATGAAGCTCTAGGCATGATTTTCAGTGTGCACAAATTGCGTCACTATTTGCTCAAGAATCCATTTATTTTCTATGTGGACCATCAGGTCATGCAATTACAAAAGGATAAATTTAAGATTCTGCACACCATCCCTACAACCTATTATGCCCGAGGCAATGGAGAAGCCAAATCTACTAAAAAGACTCTCAAGTTCATTTTGACCAAGTCCATGCAGTCTCACAAGAGTGATTGGGATGCCCATCTCCTAGGTACCCTTCATGTACCTCATGATGCACTTAACTGCCTCCCAATGCCTCTTTCCTGGATTAGCCATATACCGTCTAACAACTCCCACTGCAAATGCAATGTCTAGTCTAGAAGCTATCATAGCATACATAAGACTCCCAACTGCTGATGCATAAGGAAATACTCAAACCGCTGACTAGGTAGACTCTTCGTCAGCATATCTGCAGGGTTATCATCTGTATGAACCTTGACAAGCTCTATGCGCTTGTCCTCAAGTACCTCCCTGATGAAACGGTACCTGACCTCAATGTGTTTGGTCTTTGCATGAAAGACCGGATTCCGTGCTAGCTGAATAGCACTGATGGAATCACTATGCAATGTCGGTACACCTGTATGAATCCCCAAATCTCCCACTAGCCGATCAAGCCATATAGCCTCCTTGCAACCCTCTGTGGCTGCAACATACTTAGCCTCTGTGGTAGACAAAGCAACGCACTTCTGTGCATGAGACATCCACGACACTGCACCACCTGCAAAGGTGAACACATAACCAGAAGTGGATCTCCTACTATCCACATGCCTTGCATAGTCTGAATCTGTGTACCCAAGTACATGCATGTCTCCTTTACCAAAGCAAATGCACATCTCCTTAGTACCCTTCATGTACCTCATGATGCACTTAACTGCCTCCCAATGTCTCTTTCCTGGATTAGCCATATACCGGCTAACAACTCCCACTGCAAATGCAATGTCTGGTCTAGTAGCTATCATAGCATACATAAGACTCCCAACTGCTAATGCATAAGGAACCTTGGCCATCATGGCCCTTTCCTCATCTGATTTGGGACTATCTGTATGACTCAGTTTCACATATGGAGGCAATGGAGTACTCACTGCCTTCCCCCCCTCCATATTGAAGCGCTGCAATACTTTTGTAACATACTCTTTTTGTGAAAGCCAAAGGAGTTTCCTACTCCGATCACGCATGATGCGCATACCAAGAATATGACCTGCAAATCCCAAATCCTTCATATCAAAGGCCTCATGCAACTTGGCCTTTAATGCATCTAGCTCATAAGTATTCTTGCTAGCCAATAGCATATCATCCACATATAGTGCCAGGATTATCAGGCTACTATCCTTAGCCCTTTTAGTGTAGAGGCAGTGAGCAATTTCACTCCTTCTAAAACCCTGGGACTGAATGAAAGCATCAAACTTCTGATACCATTATCTAGGCGCTTGCTTAAGACCATACTAAATGCTCTTTGCCCTTTTCTTCAAAGCCTTCCGGCTGCACCATGTAAATTTCCTCATGCAAATCCCCATGCAAGAAAGCTGTCTTGACATCCATCTGCATAAGCTCCATATCCTCTGATGCCACTAGTCCAAGCATGCATCTAAGTGTGGTCATCTTCACAACCGGAGAGAATATCTCATCAAAGTCCACACCCTTCTCTTGCTTGAACCCTTTAGCAACCAAACAGGCCTTGTACCTAGGCACATCATCACCTGTGACCTTCATTTTGTAGACCCATTTACATGGCAATGCTTTCTTTCCATGTGGCAAAGAAACCAAGTCCCAAGTCTTATTCTTCATAAATGAACTCATCTCTGATTGCATAGCATACTCCCACTTGCGTTTATCCTCACTCATCATAGCCACTTTGTAGCAAGAAGGCTCCCCGCAATCAGTAAGCATCACATAGTCTACCCCTGGAACAAACTTATCAGGCGGTCTAGACACTCTAGAAGATCTTCTCAAGGGCATTTCAGCTTGCTGTCCCACCTGCATATTAGCCACATTTGGCTCATCATTTCCACCAATGGATGATCCATCATCTACCCTTAATTGTATACCTGTGGGAGTACTTGGTGGTACCATTTCTTGCACATTTGGTGCATGGACAGCTTGCTGTCTATCAACATATGTAGGTGGATTCACATCCTAGAAAGTGATTCTCCTCATTTCCACATCCCTCATGGGTGCCTTATGCATCTTCTTTTCATTGAACACCACATCATGGCTGCGTATGATCTTCTTTGCTTCTGGATCCCAAAGACGATAGCCCATCTCTCCACTTTCACCATAACCTAGAAAGATGCATTTCCTAGACTTAGGATCTAGCTTCTTTCGAAGCTCTTTTGGCACATGTGCATATGCCTCACACCCAAATATACACAAATGAGAGTAAGAGGGCTTCTTGCCACTCCATGCCTCTTCACGAATACCACCATCCAAACTCTTACTAGGTGATCTATTGATCACATGCACTGCAGTCTTCATTGCCTCAACCCAAAAACCACCAGAAAGACTTGCATTGGAAAGCATGCATTGCAACCTTTCTTGAATGGTACGATTCATCTTTTCTGCAACTGGATTTTGCTCTGGAGTATGAGGGGATATGAGCTCCCTTCTAATCCCACGTGTATCATAGAAATACTGAAAGTCATGAGAGAGATACTCTCCACCATTGTCAGTCCGTAGGCATTTAAGCGTTCTACTTGACTGATTCTCAACCAAGGCCAGCCATTTCTGAAATACCTGGAACACATCACTCTTCCAAGCTATAGCATAAGCCCACACTTTCGTAGTTGCATCATAAATGAATGTCACAAAGTATTCAGCCCCGCCTAATGACCGTGTAGGCATGGGACCACATACGTCTGAATGCACCAAATCAAGCATTTCAAACTCTTTCTTTCCCCTTCTTTTATGGGCTGATTTAGTCTGCTTCCCATAGAGACAATGCTCACAAAATTCAAAATCAGAGAAACTCAAATGCGGTACATAACCCAAACGGTATAAGAGTTTCATTCCATTCTAGCTCATGTGCCCCAACCTGCAATGCCACAATGAAGTGCTTGGCTGCTCGGTTATTGCAACAACATGATCAAATACCCCTGATACAAAGTCCCACACTTGGCACCCCTGGCCAAAAGCATAGAGCCCTTCTGAATTTTCCAATGCTGAAAGGCAAAAGTGGTGTGAAAACCAGCATCATCTAGCTGACCCACTGAAATAAGACTCTTCGTCAGCTTAGGCACGTGTCTCACATGTTTCAAAACAAATGCAGACCCATTTGCAAAAGAAAACTTTATGTCACCTGCTCCCACTATGTCACATGCATAGTCATTTCCAAGATGCACACAACCTGTCTTTCCACTATCATAAGTGGAGAACCATTCCCTATGGGGAGTAACATGGAATGAAGCACCAGAATCCAAAATCCAATCCTGGGAATATGCATCATCTGAAGTGGTAAGCAACTCTGCAGATAAACTAGACATGAAGAGAATGTCATTGTCACTATCATGTGTGACTGCATTGATCTCCTCGATCTTCACTTTTCCTTTGTCCTCCCTTGGACTCTCTTCCTTTTGATTTGCACCCCAATTTGCATTCTTTTTCTTATCCTTTTGCTCTCTTTTTAGCTTGTAGCAATCCTTTTTCATATGGCCCGTCTTGCCACAATGGTAACACTCAATGTTTCGTGCCCTGGATTTGCTACGTGACTTCCCTCTTTCTTGGGACTTCCCCCTTAATTGTGATCTACCCCTTTGCACATTTAAGGCTGCATCCTGCTTGTTGCCATCCATAGACTTCCGTCTAATCTCCTCGGCCAACAAGCTACCCACAACATCATCAAATTTCAGTACTCCACCAGGTGCAGAGTTACTGACAGCTGTACGGAAGGTATCCCATGAGGATGGCAATGAAATAAGAGAAATATTGCCTTAGTCTCCGCATCAAAATTCATCTTCTGAGCCTGAAGTTGGCTGAAAATAATATTGAATTCATTCAAGCGAGAAGCAGTGGAGACCCCTTCCTTCATCTACAGCTCAAACAACCTCTTCATGAGGTAAACTTTATTAGAGGCAGTTTCCTTCTCATAAGTGGCACACAGTTTCTTCCCTAAATATTCCATAGTCTGCTCATTTACTACTGTGAAATAAACTGACTCTGCAAGATGAAGTCTAATAGTAGACTTTGCTAATGCATCCAACTCATTCCAATCATCCTCAGACATATTTGCAGGCTTAGCTTCAATCCTTGCCAAAAGTTTAATCTGCTTCTTTTGAATAAGCACATCCCTTATTTGTTATTTCCACAAAGAAAAGTTTGTCCCATCAAACTTTTTAATGTTGAAAAACTCCTTTTCAGACATGGAAGAGGATGCCATGATGCAAATAAAGCAAAATCCCAAATGCTAGTGCCTCAAGAGAGAATCACACCAAATACCAGGTGCACCCAAATGTGTATGCCACAATAGAGTGAAATATCACCAAAATTCAAAGCTCAAAGCATCAAAAGATGCATTTGACTCATGTGCATATACTATGCATCCATATGAGCAAATCTGGCCCAAAAGAAAATGCGAATAAGTGCCAAATGACTCAAGCATAAACACCGTCCACTGGCATATGCATGAATAATATCTCATCCAAGAGAGCATAGCACTATCAGTGCATCACCTGCAATGTGCCAAAGTTGTCCCTCAGCATAAAATAGCATTCATGTGCAAAGCGTCCATAAAAAATAGCATCCCACAAGGCAATTTGGGCCTATCAGCGCATCCAATAAGGATCGCAATGCATCCAAATGGCCTATAAATCATCCACTGCAACCCAATGCATACCACGAATGAGCACACACTGCTCAAACTGCAACCAGAGTGATCTGCATAAAGTATGCTCAAGAAATCATAGTCCCACGGTAATGAGCGCTACTAAAAATAGAACCTGAGATGCCTCAAAACATGGGCGCCATTGCATGATCGAACTCAACAAGCAAATCTGCAAATATCTCTCTTCTGCCAGAACTCCAAAATCCCAACCGATGAGTGAGAAATGGGAGTCAACACTTATCCACTGCCATGTGGCATAAATCTATGGTTTCAAAACCTTAGAATGAAAAATGCATAACAGAGAGACGAAATCGAATACACAGAGATCTATAACTCTGAAAATTCTCCACCGAATCGTGCAAGAACTAATAGGTAAGGGTTTTTGGGCGTCCGGAATGCAATGGGATAGACGGTTTTGGAAACCGTGGTCTCAATCACTGGGTCCAACACACGAACTGAAAAACGTTTTTGGAAACAGAGCTGTTTGTAAACTCCACCGGAGTGTGAATGATGAGCAACATAGAAGTTTTAGGACCTCCTGAGTCCACCGGAACTGACAGATCTGCAAATGGTTACTCTAAACTTGAGTTCCAACACCCGGGCAAAAAACGCAGAAACTGACACAGAGAGTCAGAATTCCAATGAAATGATCCCGGATTCAAGAATGAAGGTGTTTCCGAGCTCCTAAAGTGAAGTGGACACCAAAAGCAAGCAATAGTTGCCTCTACAAGTCAATACAGAGTCTCTGTCATTGAACGGAACAGGGAAAAGCTCAAAAAACGACTTTTTCTTTGAAACCACTTAACAGGCTCTCAAAACCACTTCGCAAAGCCAAAGTGACTTTTCCAAAGGTTCCTCCAAGGTCTCTGCACACTCGGATGCAAGTAAAGTCACCCACAAAGCTTCCGACAGAGCTTCTCCTTCCTCCCACAGAGCTGTTGAGCTTCAAGCATTCACGCACACTCGGCTAGATCACCCGGGCTCTGATACCAGTTGAGAGTGCTCTCAATGGAAGCAAGAATGGAAGGAGAGAGAGAGAGAGAGAGAGAGAGAGAGAGAGACAGAGAACCACACAAGTTTGGTGGGTGTAGAACCACCCTAATCTTCTTTTTTATTCATTTATATATGTGTTTGAGTATTGTACATAACCGGGGTGAAGGCACATTGATCTTTAACCCCCACACCAAGAACTTATTAGCCCCAAAGAAAACAACCACAAGAGGAGGGCTGGAACCTATGTAAGGTTCCCATCAATAAATTAGGCCAATACTTTGAAGGTGATGACACTAATGCAACTATCCCCATAACCTACCAGAACTAAAAGGTTGAGGCCATCCTCGATGGGGGAGCAGGTGTAAGTGTTTGCACCAAAGAATGTTGGGAAACTAGGGGGAAACCTTCCCTTGAGCGACCCATCTGGTAGTGAAGCTAGCCAATGGCATAACTACTGAACCCCTGGGAGTTCTAATGGGTATTAATATTAAGGTGTTTGGCTTCACGTACCCCATTCGATTTGTCATAATGGACTTCACCCAGCAACCTGGGTATGAAGTCATCCTAGGTAGGCCCTTCCTATGAATGTCTAGAGTCATACACGCATATCATGAGTGGAGCTCGATATCTCAACACGAGGTGACTACTTCAGCCCCATCTTGTTGATTCTTCATCCACTTATGCACCCATGCTGTTTCCTTAGCTGTGGATAAAGTGGCTATATGCTTCACAATATTAGGGTCAATATTGCATTGACCAGTAGGGATATCTTTTTCTATGAGCAAATATCTAATCAGACTATCTAGTGCATCATGTTTCACGTATATGTTGATGCAGTCCTCCATGCAATGATCTTTGTCCTTCCTGCCAAAAAACCATTCTTTCTTGAGGAGTTTTTCTGTTGCCATTGTTACATAGCTATTTGGAAAATACTTCACGAGCCTCCACATTCTTACTGTCATCTCTTTTTTCTTAACCTTTGACTTTTGTGATAGTAACAAAGGACCTTCATAAGTAATTTCACCCTTCTCATATGCACTGCAAATTGCCACAACTTGCTTAAACACCTCCTTAGGTCAAAAAATTATACTTGTGTAGTAAACATATCTATCTCTTGCTACCTTGAAGCTTGTGAGAGATTCTTCCCGTTTTTGACTTCCCCTTGGTACAACTACACTTAAACATGTATAACAGTTGACTAATGTGTCTGCATCCACTTTTGTGGTAGTTCTTTCCAAATTTGTTGGTGGAGAACCAAGTGTAGTCCATAGATGCCTCGCTTTCATTAGGATTTCTGATGTTGAGGTTATCTTACGTTTTGCAAAAATATCATGATTCAGTCTTTCGGAATCAATCAAATATTTTGTTGGATGCTTAAAAATGCATATTGTAGCCATATAAAAATTGAAGGGAAAAACCTTTGACATTTTCTCTGCAGTGAGTCTTTTGGAGTCCCTTGCTTGTCTAGCAAGTTCATTACAGGCATATGCATAATGCTGACCATCAATCGGCTCAAATTTACAATGCGGCAAGAAATTTCTCTTTGCCTCTTTCAAAAATTTCTTGGAATTTGCCTCTACCTTGTTCATGTGGAATTTGTCGAAGGCTTTGTGTGAAGAATTTTTTAAAAGTCTCCTCAAAATGGGTAGGTCCTTCAAACATAACTCCATTGTCATGGCTACCTATATTTGGACATGACATGATTGGGCATAAGACTACATTAGAGACCATGGGTTTCTTGCGATCCACCAAAGCCTTGAATATTTGCATCGCATAAGATATATCAAGATTCCTATTATTGGTAAAAATAGTTGCTGACTCCACATCTCAAGCATTCACACCATAGGGCTTTTGTCCCCATATATATCCGACATCATCTTCTGTGATCGTCTCATTGAGATGCAAATTGAGATTCTTTATTGACATGAGCTCATCTTGATCTTCCTCTACCTCTTGATCTGACTCTTCTTCCTCTATATTTTCTTTGTCCTCCTCTTTCTCTTGTACCTGAAGTTTGTGAGCTGAGGAACATTGTCTTTCTTTCAAAGTAGCCTTTGGAATTGTGTCCTCTTTATCTTTTACCTATATTTTTTGAATGGAGGAATGTTGTCTTTTTGTGAAACTAGCCTTTGGAACTGTGGCCCTTGCAGTATTAATATTTTCTATTTTGCGTCTTTCTTTTCCTTTGATAGGTTGCACCAAAGTGGATGTGGCTCATCCTTCCTCTTTCTCTATCTTTTGTATTTCTTTAGGCTGCAATGGTTGTGTTGCTTCTTCATTTTTCAGTTAGAACGTAGCATCTACTTCTGTTTCTATCTCAAAGAGTTTGCGTGTAGACCCTTGATGTGGGGCTCCTTGTCTAGGCTACTTCTAAGCCAAACTAGGAGCCCTCTTATCCTACTTGTCTCCTCTTTGTTTCTTAACCAAACTAGCATCCATTTGATCCTGCTTGTGCCCTCCCTGCTCTTAACTGAATTCAGGTTCTATCTTGAGTGATGATGTATTAAAGTACTCAACCATAATCTTTTGACACAACCTACTTGCCTCTGCATTTGGAAATTTACTCCATTCATCCATGTGAGCCTGTAATGGAGTTTGTAATTCTGTAAAGTTTGATGGTGGAGGAGGTGGCATTGCGAACCTATTTAGACCTCTTGATAAGATAAAATGATAACCCCTAATACTAGGTTTTGAACACTTCACAAAAATATCCAAGTATGGGCTCTTTGGTTCTATAGTAATTCCCACAACCATGCTAGAAGTTATATCTTTCTTAGAGAAGCTTGCATTCCATGGCTCCTCATTTTGCTCCATATCTTTCCTTGACATCCTCAGATGTAGCTTAGTTTTTCTTTGAATGAGAAACCAAAGTTTTCTTCCCATGTGCATGTGAGTCCACTTCCCTTCAAAGTTACCAGGGTCATACTCTTTCCCATTGAAATGTAAGGTGGTGCTAGAGACAAAAGCTCTAATATCTTGAGAGTGCTCCATAATAGCTGAAAACCCTACATGAAAAATAATTCACAAGACTTTAGATACAATGCTTTAATAAAATAGCCAATAAGGCATTAAAGTATAAACTAAAAGACAATATATATTTGCCCATCATACTGTAATGTGCCTAAGCTGAAAGACAATGCATTTTGCCTATCATATTGTAATGTGCCCAACCTGAAAGACAATGCATTTTGCCCATCATACTATAATGTGCCCAAGCTGTAATGTGTCCACTGATACAATTAAGTGTGTGTCCATTTAACAAAACCTTTGAATGGCTGATCCAAATAGCCTCAAAGGCTTTACAAGGCTCAATATATATAAATAAATTAAAAAATAATAGTCAATAAGGCTTTACAATGAGATGAGCAAAAACAAAACTATGATCCATCATTAACAATAACATTGTGTCCACTGAAACTCTGACTCTGATGTGTCATCTATCATCTGAAACTTTTCTCATAGGGTTGTGTTATGAGTGTGATTTCAACCGCATGTGAACGTAGGACTGACGCCGATTAGGAACTAGTCGAGAATTTTTGAGCATGGCTTTGATTGGTTCTTTTGGAGTTCTCTCCTCTATGGATAAACTAATCTATGCTA
Organism: Dipteris shenzhenensis; assembly: GCF_047967505.1. NCBI lineage: Eukaryota > Viridiplantae > Streptophyta > Polypodiopsida > Gleicheniales > Dipteridaceae > Dipteris > Dipteris shenzhenensis. The sequence goes on from NC_141596.1 coordinate 24,195,906, forward strand.
ATCTAAGCTATACCAACCGTCGAATCGAAGAAAATGCAAGAAATAATTTCATTTTCATATTCATTTTAATAGGTTACCTGCAAGACGAGTTATAAACAAATTTTGATTCTTTTCACATATAATTAAAGTATATTTAATTTAGCAAAACATTTTAAACTAAATTAAATATACATTTAATGTAAAATGAATTAAAAATTAAAGATTAAATAAAAATTACAAACTCATGAAATAGAGAGTATGTAAAGACAAAAATTATAAACTAAGGTAAAATAATTAAAAATAAAATTATGAAATGATAGACATAAAAAACATTCTTCATTTTTTTTCTCTTATATATATATATATATGTATGTATATACATATATATTCATGTATATATATATATATATATATATAGCAAAATATTTTAAACTAAATTAAATATACATTTAATGTAAAATGAATTGAAAATTAAAAATATAAATATATTATCTAAGATAAACTTAAATTCAAAAATACAAAAAATTTATATACTAAATTCATTAATTTTGATTTAAATAAAAAATGATATACAAACTAATGAGATAAAAATTATGTAAACACATAAATTATAAAATAAGATAAATAATTAAAAATAAAATGGTGAAATGGTACATCTCCCTCTCCACTTTATGCTAGATTAACTAACAACTAATTAGTTAAGTAACTAGTCAACTAAATAATTAGCTAATTAATTAATTAATTGATTAGTTAATTTACTAACCCCCTCCCCTATAACCCCTCCTTATTAATTAACTAATTAATTTAGTGACCCCCCTCCCCTTATCCCTTATTAAATAACTAATTAATCTACTAACATCCTCCCCTATAATCCCTCCCCTTAACTAATTAATTTAATAACCCCCTTCCCTATATAAGGGGAAGGGGGTTATAACCCCTCCCCTTAACTAACATGCCTCCCTTATAACCCCCTTAATTTACTAACCCCCCGCTCTTATAACCCCCTTCCCCTTAACTAACCCCCCTCCCTTATAAGCCCCTAACTTACTAACCCCCCTCCCTTATAGCCACCTTCCCCTTATTCCCTAGTGGCCGAGGGGAAATTCACTTCCCCCTTTCCCTTATTCCCTGGCAGCAGTCACAGCCGCCAAGGAATAAGGGGAGGGGATCCACGTTCCCTCATCTCCTCCTTCTATTACCTTTCGTTCGAGTCCCATCCCCTCTCTTCCATTGTGTTGCGATGAAGATTCGGATAGAGCGACAGAAGTTTGGAGACTCGACACAAGTTCGGGGGGTGATTGGGCGATTAAGGGGTGGGAAGAAAGGGGATTATGGGATTAAGGCAGTGGTGGAGATTAACAGGTGGGGAGAAAGGGGAGGAGAGAGGAAAATCTCTACCTGTTAGGATCGTTGGGGTCGACGACGATGAATTAGGGGAGAAGGAGATTGGGAAAAGAAGAGGCGAGGAAAGTGAGAATAGAAATGAGAAGGATTCAAATTTCTAGAGAGTTTAGGAGAAAATTTGCCCGAGAGATTTAAATTTGAAATATAAACTAAAAGTGCAAGAGGATTTGGATTTAAACTACAAACAAAAGAGCCGACATTCTCCTAAACAAAAAACCCAACATTCTTGTAAACATTCTTTCATCCTTTCCTCACTGAACACGCATGACATTCTCTTTCCCAAGACTTCCTATCGACAATAGTACACAAGTAAGAGATCTTTCTGACACTTTCTCTTTGTTGTATTTTTTAAGAGTATAACACTTCTAGTTGGCTCCCTCCCAATTTCTTCTCACTCCCTTCTCTTGTACTTCTACTTCATTTCCCATCCCAATTTCTTCCAACCTTGTTCTCTCCCTCCATCCCACTCCCGAACGTTCGTTAATTAAAATATCCATCGACGTTCAAATGTCCATCACTTGCCACAACATCGATTTCTCATCGTCCCCTGCTACAGCATCAATTTTCCATCGTTGCCGGCCACATTGCTTGCCTCATTCAAAAATTTATGTTCAAAAATTCCTCATGGAAGGTCGCATATTCCTAAGTATTATTCTTATACAAAGCATCCGTTTTGTCATTCATAGTAGTTTTCCATTCTGGCTTGTCTACTACATCTTCGTGTAAAGATAGTGGGAGAGAGGGAAGGAGTCTCACTTGCGGCTTTCTCACATACACAATGGGGGAATACACACAGAGGTGGAGGCTGAAAACAATTTTCCTCTTCTTAGTTGTGAAAGCCAAAAGAACTCTTGTACAAAGAAATAGAAGAACCCTATATGTGGGTCTTAAACCAAACTCAGCTAACTAAGGTAGCATACTAACTGAGCCACGAACTAGAGTACATAAGGATAGCTTTCATCCAACTATTATTTGTGGGCGGTGTACCAACCGCATCTGCAGCTAACAAGTCGGTGACATAAATGCACAACGGTCACCCTGGCATATCACGAGTGGAGCTCGATATCTCAACACTCAAGCTCAATCCCAATTCCTGCACACCAAGCAGGTCTCTGAACTTGCGTAGCTTCTCTGTGCCCAATGCCTTCGTGAATATGTCAGCTACTGATCCTCTGTGCTAACATAAACTAGATCAATAAGACCTAGTAAAACCTTGTCCCACACATAGTGATAATGCACCTCAATGTGCTTTGTTCTAGCATGATAGACTGGGTTATTTTCCAAGTGTATACTGTTCATGTTGTCACAATAAATGACAACTGGCACATCTGTAGACTGATGCATATCATAAAGTAGCTTATGCAACCAAGCTACCTCACATGCAGCTATTGCTGCACCCCTGTACTCAGCCTCTGTGCTTGACAAGGCAACTGTAGGCTGTTTCTTCCTACTCCAAGTGACTGCAGCACTCCCAAAAGAGAACACATATCCACTGGTAGATCGTCTATCAGAAATACTACCAGCCCAATCAGCATCAGTGTATCCATGCAACTGTGTATGAACCCCAACCTCATAAAATAGTCCATACTGCAATGTGGACTTCACATGCCTGAGTATGCATCTAGCTGCATCCAAATGTGGTTTCCTTGGAGCCTGCATAAATTGACTTACCAATCCAACAGCATAGCTCAAATCTAACCTGGTGATAATCATATAAATCAAACTTCCTACTATGTGTCTGTACATAGTAGGGTCTTCCAGAAGCTCACCTGCATCTGCACTCAGCTTCACATTCTGCTCCAAAGGAACTGAAATAGGCTTACAGCCTATCATCCCATATTTGGACAGCATGTCCAATCCATACTGCCTCTGCAAGAGCCGTATCCCACTTGGTGATCTAATCACCTCAATGCCCAAGAAATAAGGTAGCTCTCCCAAATCCTTTATCTCAAACTTCTGCTTCAATAGCATTTTCACATGAAGGATATCTTCATTACTATCACCTGTGATGATCAAATCGTCAACATAAATGACAAGCAGCATAATACCTTTCTCTGTTTTTCTCACATAAAGTGTGAAATCTGCCTTGGAAATCTAAAAGCCAATAGTGACAAGATACTATCTTATCTTGTCAGACCATGCTCTAGGTGTTTGCTTCAAGCCATACAAGGCTTTCTTCAACCTACAAACAAACTCAGGATGAACAGCATGGACATAACCTGGTGGTTGCTCCATAAAGACCTCTTCTTACAAATCAGCATGCAGGAAGGCATTCTTTACATACATCTAATGTAAAGACCATCCCTTTGATGCAGCCATAGCAATGACTACTCTTATGGTTGCCATCCTTGCAACTGGACTGAATGTTTCTTCATAATCAATGCCATATGTCTGTGCATACCCCTTGACAACTAATCTTGCCTTGTATCTGTTCACAGAACCATCTGCATTGTGCTTGACCTTATAAACCCACTTATAGCCAATTGCATTCTTGTCTTTAGGCAAAGGCACCAATTCCCATGTAGCATTTGCTTCCAAGGCATCCATTTCTTCATCCATGGCTTTCTCCCATTTTTCTTTTCCCATGGCTTGCTCAAAAGAAGTGGGTTCTGGTTCCTGTATCACTTTGACCATATATGCATAGTGAATGGCTGTAAGTCCATCATATTTCAGCCCATCCACAGGATACTTGACTCTGGTAGACCTGCACAAAATAGGCTCACTACCAGCTGCTCTCAAAACATCCCTGGTCTACCTTACTCCAGGTGTAACAACAGAAGGAATACCCAACTCATCATCAATGCTCTGTTTTGAGCCACTAGATTCACCATCCACATAAGAGTGACTTGCATTCACATCAAACATGGGCTGATCTACCTTCTCTTTTCCTTTTTGTGATACCGGCATACCACTATCTGCATTGCTTTGCGGAGATTCTCCTGATCTCAATTTGCTTGTCCATGGCGAAGTATGTGAACCACTGCTAGAGGACACTACAAGTCCACTAATATTTTGTGATTGCTCCTATGAATTCTGTGCAGCATTACCATTTTGTGCATCTACATCATCAATCACATTTACTGGTTTATACCAGCTGCTCATCTCATAAAAAACAACATCTCTGCCCACTGTAAACTTACGAGTAGAAGGGTTATAGCATCTATACCCTTTCTGCTGTAGAGAATAACCAATAAAGATGCACTTCTCAACTTTTGGATCCAACTTGGACCTCAACTCATCTGGCACATGAACATAGGCAATGCAACCAAAAATTTTCAAATGAGAAATATCTGGTTTCCTACCAGTATACATCTCCTCTGGCATCATGCCATGTATTGTTGTAGTGGGAGTCCCATTCATTATGTAAACTGCTGTAGCAATTGCTTCAGCCCAATAATAATCTAGTAGGTCTTTTTCATTTAGCATGGCTTGAGATACCTCTCCAATATGACTGTTTTTCCCCCGGGGGATTCACTCTTCATGAAAGGGGGACGTCACCTGCATGCATGAACTTCAAGAAAACCCCCTATTTAAGATCCATGTAGGATGATAAAACACCCCTATTTAAGCTTATAAGATACCACTGAAATTCTATTATTCCCCCCTTTCCTTAAATCTACATTCTTTCTCAAGCATTTAGATCACACAATAAGCAAATTTAGATTACTTTCCCTATGATGATTTAAAACCATACACAAAACCAAACTTGTTTGGACTACTCACCCAAGGTAGCCTATACTATGTCCCCCCCTCTTAAATATGGCATGGCCCCCCTAACTTAAATTCAATATTGGGAAAAAATAAAAATCCCCCCACCCCTAATGTATAAGCTTATGCCTCATTAAAAAAAACCCCCCTATTGTACACTCACGTGATATCATAAGTTTCCTCTTGTGAATCCCCCGGGGTTTTTCCTTTCTGCAAGTCCATTTTGCTGTGGGGTATGACTGCATGAATATTGCTGCTTTATGCCATGCTCCTGTAGGAACCTTGCAAACTCATTTGAGAGGTACTCTCCCCCTCCATCTGACCTTAGGCATTTTATTTGCAGGCCTGTTTCTTTTTCAACCATAGCTTTAAAAGCTTTAAAGTGCCCAAACACTTCACTTTTCTATTTCATAAAATACACCCAAACTTTTTTGCTGTAGTCATCAATAAAAGTGACAAAATAGTGATAGCCTCCAATAGATGCAGCTTTAGTAGTCCACACATCAGAGTGGATTAATTCCAATGGCTTCTTACTCTCTTGAACATGCCTAGGAAATGGTTTCCTTGCTTGTTTTCCAAATTGACAGGTTTCACATAGCTTATGCATTTCTGCAACCTTGAATTTAGGCAATCCTGCAACAATATTTTGGGCCTGCATTGATTTAAGTCACTGTACATTAACATGACCAATGCGTTTATGCTAGATATCAATATTTGTAACTACACCGGTCCCATGTGCAAACATTGCTGCACTCAATTCAGGCATGTTCGCATCCAACGTAAACAGCTTGCCCTTCTTCTTTCCTTTTGCTATCAAGCGAACGTTATTTTTCATATCCTCAACAAAATATCCATGAGGATTAAATCTGACCTGCAAGCCCTGCTCAACCATTTGACCAATAAAAATGAGGTTCTTGGTGATGTTCGGGACATGAAATACATTAGACAGGTATTTCTTTTTCCCATCGTGCATAGACAAAGGCATTTTACCAATTTGCACAATAGGATGTGCAGTATCATCACCAGTCTCCACAAATCCTGGTCTTTCCATTTTCCTTGCATCTTGCATCCATTCTACATGACCTATCATGTGGTTTGACGCACCTGAGTCAACATACCACACATCATTTCTTTCTTCTGCACTTGTCACAGAATTGGTCATGTGCTACACCATAGACAAAGGAATTTTACCAATTTGCACAATAGGATGTGCAGTATCATCACCAGTCTCCACAAATCCTGGTCTTTCCATTTTCCTTGCATCTTGCATCCATTCTACATGACCTATCATGTGGTTTGACGCACCTGAGTCAACATACCACACATCATTTCTTTCTTCTGCACTTGTCACAGAATTGGTCATGTGCTACACCATAAACAGATGCTCATTTCTGTCATCACCCTGTCTACTAGAAGATGCATAATTGCCTTGTTGCAATTTTCCATTCATAATGTCATTCTGCTTTTGGTAGCAGTCTTTAGCCATATGACCCATTCCACCAAAATAGTAGCATTCAACATTGTTGTTTGCATTTTAGCCTCTCTGCCATCCACCACGACCTCTTTGGTTCCCCCTGCCTCTAGAGTTACCACGTCCTCCTCCAAAGGACTGGTTTTCTTGAGTTTGCTGCATATTTTGATTTCTACCACGGCCTCCAGATCGACCTCCTCTACCTCTGCCTCTACCTCTTCTAGCATTTGAGTAGAAGACAGTTTCTTTTGAAGTTTTTCCTGAAGAAGATGCACCACCATTTCTCAGCTCTTTAGAAATTAGAAGAGCAAACAACTCCTAAAAATCAAGAAATTTTTCACAGATGGCAATGGATGTCCAGAACTGTGCATAATCCTTTCCTAGACCATTCAAGGTCACAGAAACTAGATCATCATCTTCCACTGGCAACCCAATGGAAGCAAGTGCATCTGCAATTTTCTTCACCTTCATGTGGTAGTCATTGATGCTCATATTTTCTCTCTGCACATTGTGCAACTCCTGCTTGAGTTGCATTTTCCTGGCTTGCGTATTTGTGCTGTACATTTTTGCCAAAGTATCCCATGCCTCCTTTGGTATACTTGCATCCTGAATATGCACAATCATAGAATCCAAAATACTGATAGAAAGCCAGTACATAACTTTTCTGGCTCTCTCATGCCATCCTTTAAATGCCTACATTTCTTGTTGATTGGGAACATTAAAAAGAACTGGTTCTTCTTCATTTCTTGTAATGAACTCCCAATAGCCTTTTCCCATAAGGAAATTCGTTAGTCTAAACTTCCATGCATGGAAGTTGTTCTTGTCAAGCTTTTCAATGACAATCTATTCTGTCATTGCAAAAAACATAGCTTTTGCCTCACACGGGTAGATATGCAAAATTGACAAAAGTGGTATTTGACCACACAGTCACTTCCTAGTGACGATTTTGCATCAACAGGCAACAAGGATGATTCTGCAACTCCCAATATCTCTGCGCACAGGCATATGATGCAATTTCTGTGGCAACTTTTCACCGACCTGCAGAGCGGTGGTCACACAACAAAAATAGGGCCTTTTTTTGACTACCCGTGAAGAACTTCTGCTTTCAAAATGGGCCTCAAAAGTAGCATATACTGCCCTCTTGCCTCACCATGAAGGGCGTCTCAATCTGAGACAGTGCACTCTTGCACTTCCGACTGTGCTACCTGCAGAGATTTGCTCCCAAACTCAAAAAAGGAAAGCAACACTAGTCCTCTTACTAGGACACCGCGAACTTGGTTTGCTTTCTTGAGCTCCTTACCACGAACCAGGTTCTGATACCATGTAAAGATAGTGGGAGAGAGGGACGGAGTCTCACTTGCGGCTTTCTCACATACACAATGGGGGAATACACACAGAGGTGGAGGCTAAAAACAGTTTTCCTCTTCTCAGTTGTGAAAGCCAAAAGAACTCTTGTACAAAGAAATAGAAGAAGAAGGCTTTTGCCTTCATTAGGGCTTGTAGGGTTTAGGAGGAGTTTAAGGGTTAGAAGGAGGTTCCAGGGTTCAGAAGGAGGTTCCAAGTTTTAGAAGGAGGCCATGATTAGAAGGAGGTTCCAAGGTTCAGAAGGAGTCCAGGGTTAGAAGGAGGATCCAAGGTTCAAAAGGAGGATCCAAGGTTAGAAGGAGGTCGCAAGCCTGGACATGACATTTCAGAATGAATTGCTTTGGAGAAAAAGAAAGCAGGATTGACAGTTAATGCCTCTCATGCTATTGAATCCCATGAGCTAGAAGATGCTTCACATGTACATGCTCTTCAGGATGATTGGGCATGGGCTGTCCATTGCTCATTTGATCCCTCCAAAGCTAATGCATTCTTTACTACTAATGATGCTCAGTCTTGGTACTTTGATACTGGTGCTTCCAAACATGTCACATCTTGCAGACAGTTGTTTCATTCTTTAGCTGATGCACCTCGAGGGGGGACTATCACATGTGCTAATAATGCTTCATATGCTGTAAAAGGAATTGGAGATGTGCAACTCACATCCATTTCAAGCCATCCTGTTACTATGACAAATGTTCTTTTTGTGCCTAGAATTGAAGTCAACTTGATTTCAATTTTAGTAACTACCACTTCAGGTTTCAGAGTTATTTTTAATGGCTATAGATGCCTAGTTTATGATCTTCGTGATGATAATGCCATAGTTCTCACTGGCACTTTGCAAAAGGGGCTTTATCACCTTGTCAAACTCACATAGTTTCCAAACATGTGTGTGAGGGTTGTCTTTTGGGTAAGATGCATCGGTTTCCTTTTCAAAAGAATTGTCCAAAACTCTCACAAAGGAAATTGCAACAAGTGCACAGTGATGTTTGTGGCCCAGTGAGGACAAATGCCATTGGAGGGTACAAATATTTCATGACTCTCATTGATGATTTCACAAGATATTGCTGGATATATACCTTAAACGCCAAATCTGAAGTTTTCTTATATTTCAAAGGTGGCTGAATATGGTTGAGAATGAATCAAGATGCAAGCTTGTCACCCTCAACACAGATAGGGAGGGAGAGTATATGTCTAAGGAGTTTGATGCATTTTTGTCTTCACGGGGCATTATTCACTCAATGCACTACTCCACAAAGGGTTTAGGGGGAGCATAGGAGTGGGAGAGAAAGAAGGTGTAAGAGCATGGGGGAAAGAAGAGAGAGGAGGGAGGAGGAGGAGGAGGGAGGAGGAGGAGAGAGGAGGAGGCAGAGGAGGGAGGACGAGGAGAAGGAGGGAGGAGGAGGGAGGAGGAGAGGGAGAGGATGGGTTGCAAGGTTGGAGGAGAGGGGAGGAGGAGTTGTAAGGCTAGGACATGCTTTTGGATGTGGAGTGCAAGGAAGCATGGACACTTGAGACAAATGCTTGGAATACCAAAGTAGACTCAACACAATGCCCCAAAGAGTGTGGGCTTCATTCCATTATGGGGTATTTATACAAGTTGGAGAGCTTCTCTCTCTACATGTAGGAATTGTAACACATTCTCTCTTTACATGTAGAAGTCATATGTAGAAGTTGTAACACATTCTCTTTCTACATGTAGAAGTCGTATGTAGAAGTTGTAACACATTCTCTTTCTACATGTAGAAGTCATATGTGGAAGTTGTAACACATTCTCTTTCTACATAAGTCCATGTTGGCAGAGAGTCAGCAGACTCCCGGATCCATTTTATTACCCGTCCTTGGGTTATGGCTGATTGCAAGCACGTACTTGGGTTGCCATGCTTTTAGTCCAGTGGCTGTGGAACTTGTGTCGTGCCAGTCGATCCTGCTATAAAGCCTTAGCACCATATAATTTTTGTGCAGTTTCCAGGTAGCCTGTATCCACCATTTGCTCGAACAAAGATATGTGGTGTGCTTCTAAGAAGATCACTCTTTGATAGAGCTGGCTTGTAATCTAAGCATCAACCCTTGCATTGGGATTAAAGCTGAGTGGAGGCAAATGGGAATCAAGGTAACATGGGACCTCCAGAATGAATTCCAATGTTTTATAGAATATAGCACTTTGGCAAAGGAAGCGATCAATGTTGCCGTGCATTATTTGTTCATGCTGCTGAAGTGCTCGGACCATTGAGCCTTGTATATTACATTCTACACCATAGTAGGATTCGATCATTGGCCAATTAATGACTCGATCTTTAGCCAACATTGGTGTTGTCTTCCAATGCCTCATTGTTGTGCACTAGCAATTGGAGTTCAAGCTTGGAGATGATTATTTTTTGGGAGTGCATCTCATTCATTTTTTCTTTGTATTGATGGTAGATGGTTGTGTATGCCTCCTTAAGCTTTCTCATTTGCAAGGTGATCTTTGCCTATTGAGGAATGTCTTCAGTGGTATTGGACCATTGGTCCAAGACTTGTGCTTGTGAAGTGCTGGCCTCTTGAATGGTAGCAAGTTGGTCTTTTAAGATTCTGCATTCCCTTGTAAGCTCATCAATGTTGAAGGCACGTACTGCCAAAGATTGTTTCATGTCTTCAAGCTTGTCGTTGCAATCTTGGAGCTCTTCTTCTTTGTGAATTAGAGTGAGTCGAGCTTGTGCCACTACCTCTGTCTGTTGCACATGTGCAGATGTCAAGGAGTTATAGTAGGTCTGTAGGATTGTTGTTGCTTCTACTGCTGCAGTTAGCTGTGTTTGACTTTGGTGGAGGTTGGAGGTCACATCCCTTACTACCTTCTCTTTAGCTTGGAGAGCTTGGCTCATGTGCAAGTCTTCTACCTCCTTCTCATCTATCTATGCCCGAAGTGCCTTGACCTCTATGGTGATTACTTGGAATTGGCCTTCAATTTTTTATGCAGTCCACCTTTCCAATTCTCTTGCATATTCTTCCTTGGCCAAGCTAGTGAATAGTTTTGACATTTGGATCATTTGGCTAGCTTGATGTTGGAGAATGACAGATGGTGATGAGGTCTTGGTGATATTGTTGATACAAGTGGTGCCCATGTAGCCATCCTGATGATTCTGTAGTACTTCGGGGAGGTTGTTCCAATGGCATTTCAGTCCCTTGTGTACAATAGTCATACTGTTGATCTGACACTAGCTCCCCTTGTGGCTCATCGACTGGCATGGCGTCGATGGGTGGTTCGAGTGCTGATGTAGTCTCAGGCTCTGGTGCCGATCGTTCCTCAGGTTTAGGTGCCGATCTTGTCTTGAGTTGTGGTTGGTGCTATTAGTGGAGACTTTTTGGTTGCAGTTGTGCACGAGTTGTAGCATCTTGTGGGGCAATTTCACAATCCTAACCTCCAAAATAGGTACTTCTCCTAAGGCATCTGCACTTATCAATGTGATAGTTGGAGAAGTTGGTGATGGCTCCCATACTGGTGAGAAGTGTATGTCCAACTCCTCAATTGGTTTTGGTGACTAGGGCAGAGTCATTTCTCTTTCTTGTAGTCCTTTTTTGATGATTATAGCCAATAAGTGTGGAATTTTACATTTTGGCCTGAAGAACCATCAATTTTCTTAGTAAAGAAGATGACGAAGTGCTGGACCCCGGGGGATTCACTCTTCATTAAAGGGGGACGTCACCTGCGTGCATGAACTTCAAGAAAACCCCCTATTTAAGATCCATGTAGGATGATAAAACACCCCTATTTAAGCATATAAGATACCACCAAAATTCTATTATGTCCCCCTCTTTCCTTAAATCTATGTTCTTTCTTAAGAATTTAGATTACACAATAAGAAATTTTAGACTACTTTCCTTGTCACTATTTAAAACCATACACAAAACCAAACTTGTTCGAACTAGTTACCCAAGGTAGCCTATACTATGTCCCCCCCTCTTAAATATGGCATGGGCCCCCTAACTTAAATTCAATATTGGGAAAAAATAAAAAGGGCCCCCACCCCTAATGTATAAGCTTATTCCTCATTTCAGAAAACCCCCCTATTGTACACTCACGTGATATCATAAGTTCCCCCATGTGAATCCCCCGGGTGCTGGACCCAGTCTTGTTTTAGCTTCCTACTTAGCAAAACAAATGTGCGGAGTGGAAGGAAGTGACCTTTGCCATACTTAATTCCTAGGATTGTGGATAGGAATTGTGATGCTTCCTTGAGGCGATGGTCAAGGATTGTGCGAAGCAATATGCCATCTCTATGGATCAGTGTGCCCTTGGTGAGGAGAGACTGTACTTTGATAAACTTTGCATCAGCAGGCCGTTTAGGGTATTTGCCACATTGTTTTGGTAGTGCGAAAGCCCTTCAAATGATTGTACTATCGAGGATAATGTTGAGTGGGATCTGCTGTACAGTGATTGTACCGTACTTGCCATCCTTTGCATTGATAAAGTAGTAAGAATGGAGAAATTCCTTGATGTAGGTGGTTAGGGTAGGACTGTCCTCCAAGGATTTGAGGCTCTCATGCAAACTGCCTAGACCCCGTTGCTCTAAGTAAGATGTTGCTTCCTGGAAAAGAGCATAAGTCAATGTGGGTGGCCAGACAAGTTCTAGTGATTGGGCCTTGTCAATGGCTGTGTAGGCCAGTTGTGACTAGGGTGGCATTTGTTCTGCTTGGTCATATCTTCTTCGGAGCTATCGCTTTGGACCATGAATGCCTATGGTCTCCATGGTTGAGAGGATGTAGATGGCTGCGAACTCTGGAGGGGGTCCCGTGGTTGAGGCGGTGGGCTCTTTCTGTGCATCCTCTTTAGTGGCGGCATCTTTTCTAAACCTACATCCATGTGCATGTAGTGTACCATTGATCATTAGATTGATTGGCATGCCGGTATGACCTTTCTATGTATGTGGAGAGAGAGATCTTATTTTTATACATGCTTTGAGAGTGTGGAATGAAAGTGTGTGGTACAATTATTCATGCAATCATCTATGTGTCTAAGCGAAAGCGTGTGAGTGCACGTGATCTAGTAGCTAGGTAGGGACTAACTATATGCTTTTTTGCTAGGATTTTCATAGGGCAGCTAGAACTCATTCATTACTTCTAAAATCGAATGATGCTATCTATATGTGCGAAGAATTACATATGCAAGTGAGTGCTCGTGATACAATCTAATCCTAACTAAGGAAGACTTGGTTTTCCAAATCTTTGTTTTTGTCGGGGATGACTTGCATGTTGATATAGTAGCACTTCAGTCGGCTCCCATTTATTGTTGTGTTGAATTGGACTTCATCCAATGTTTCTAGTAGCACAGCTCCGATGGGATTCATCTTTTGTACTCGGTACAGTCCTTGACCTAGATACTTCAGTTTCCCCTTGTGTACTTTGGCATTGTATAATAGGACTAAGTCGCCTTCCTTGATGTCTTTAGCTTTAAGGTTTTTGTCAAACCATGCCTTTCTTTTGTGTTTTTCTGTTGTCATGGCATGGTAGGTGACTAGTCTTGTCTCTGTATGCTTCTCTAACTGATAGAGCCTTTCTTTCAAGGATTCATGGTCTCCCATGCATTCCTGTATTGTGATGCATAGACTTGGTATTACAAATTCAAGTGGGACCACAGCTTCAAGGCTGTACACCAATTGAAAAGGTGTGTTCCTTGTACTGACCTTGAATGTGGTTCTGTATGTCCATAAGGCAGCATTCAGTTCCTCTGCCCAATTAGAATGCTGTGGTTCCACACCTTTATTTTGTTGGTGGATTCTGCTAGTCCATTCCCTTGGGGGTAGTAGGGTGTGCTTTTTCTATGGATTACCATGAAGCCAGACAAGAGTTCTTGGATTACCTCATTGACAAAATGTGTGCCTCTATCCGACACAATTTCAATGGGGCATCTAAATCGGGTGATTACATTTTTGTATAAGAATCTTGCTGTGCTTCTGGAATCTATCTTTTTGACTGCTTTAGCTTCAGCCCATTTTATAAAGTAATCAATGTAAAGAATAAGGGAGAGAGATAGGAGACTCAAGTGCAGCTTTCTTCACAACACACAAAAGAGAGAGGACACAAGGTTGGAGGGTGAAGCCTTTCTTCACTTTTGCACACGACAACAATACAATAGAAGAGGGAAATACCCTATATGTCAAACCCTAGAATACGTGGTTCATATGTGAACCCAAACCAAAACATACGTGGTAGTCTAACTACACCACGAGTACAATGAACATAGGCGGTGACATAAATGATAGTCATCCAGGAGATATATCGGGGGTAGAGCTTGATATCTCAACACTCCCCCTCAAGCTCAAATCCATCTCACGTACACCAAGCAAGCTCCTAAATCTGCGAAGCTTCTCGGTACCCAATGCCTTCGTAAAAATATCAGCCACCTGCTCCTCAGTGCTGACATAGACAAGATCAATCTCACCAGCTAGAACCTTCTCTCTCACAAAGTGATAATGCACCTCAATGTGCTTCGTTCTAGCATGATAAACTGGGTTATTAGCAAGCATGATGCTGCTAATGTTGTCACAATGAATGACAACTGCTGCATGAATTGACTGTCCCATATCTGCAAGTAGCTTCCGTAACCAAGCTACCTCACATGCAGCCATTGCTGCACCCCTGTACTCAGCCTCTGTGCTCAACAAGGCAACTGTTGGCTGCTTCTTGCTGCTCCAACTAATGGCACCACTCCCAAGGGAAAACATAAAACCACTAGTAGATCTCCTGTCTGAGACGCTACCAGCCCAGTCAGCATCTGTGTATCCATGTACCTGTAATGCACACCCAGCTTCATAAAACAGTCCATAATGCAATGTGGACTTCACATACTGCAGTATGCGCCTAGCCGCATCCAAATGTGGCTTCCTCGGTGCCTGCATAAATTGACTCACCAGCCCCACAGCATAGCTCAAATCTGGTCTGGTTATAGTCATGTAAATCAAGCTACCTACTATGCGTCTGTACATAGTAATATCTTCAAGAAGCTCACCTGTCTCTGCATTGAGCTTCACATTCTGCTCCAATGGAACAGAGATAGGCTTACAGCCTGTCATCCCATATTTGGACAGCATGTCCAAACCGTATTGCCTTTGCAACAGCCATATCCCACTCGGGGATCTAATAACCTCAATGCCCAAGAAGTAACGCAGCTCTCCCAAATCCTTCATCTCAAATTTCTGCTTCAACAGCAGCTTCACTTCATTAATGTCTGCATCACTATCACCTGTAATAATCAAGTCATCAACATAGATGACTATAAGCACAATCCCTCTATTTGTCCTTTTCACATAAAGTGAAAAATCTGAATTGGAAATCTGAAATCCAATAGTGACAAGATATTGCCCTATCTTGTCTGACCATGCCCTCGGTGCCTGTTTTAAGCCATACAAGGCTTTGCGCAACCTGCATACAAAATCGGGGTGTGAATTATCCTCATAACCTTCTGGCTGCATCATATAAACCTCTTCCTGCAAATCACCATGCAAGAAGGCATTTTTCACATCCATCTGATGCAAAGACCATCCCTTTGCAGCAGCCATAGCAATTACTGCTCTCACGGTTGCCATCCTTGCAACTGGGCTAAAAGTTTCCTCATAGTCAATTCCATATGTCTGCGCAAAACCTTTGGCAACCAATCTTGCCTTGTACCTGCTAACAGACCCATCAGCATTGTGCTTTACTTTGTAAACCCACTTGTAGCCAATAGCCTTCTTATCATGAGGCAAAGGCATCAAATCCCAAGTGTGGTTTGCATCCAAGGCAGCCATCTCTTCATCCATAGCTGCTTCCCAATTTTTATGCCCTGCTACATCCACAAAACATGTGGGCTCTGGCTCCTCTAGAACCTTGACCATATAAGCATAGTGATGTGCTGTATACCCATCATATCTCAGCCTGTCAACTGGATACTTAATACGAGTGGACCTCCGTACAGCTAGATCAGTTGTAGGAGTCTTTAAATCATGCCTGCTTTTCCTTGCACCAGGTGTAACAACAGAAGGAATCCCAAGTTCCTCATCAAGGCTCATTTCAGAGCCACTTGACTCTCCATCAACATGAGAGCTACCAGCAGACACATCAAACACTGGAGCATGGTCTACTTTTTCTTTTCCCTTATGTGATACATGCACAACACTATCAGGACTACCATGTGACGATTCACTAGATCTCAATCTCCCTGTCCATGCATTAGATCCACTAGTAGAGGACTCTCTAGGTCCACTCAAGGCTTGAGATTATTGCTCTGCATTTATTGCAGCATTCCCATTTCCTACATCTGCATCTCCTACCATAACAGTTGGTGCATACCAGCTGCTCATTTCATCAAAAACAACATCTCTGCTCACTTGCATTTTGCGGGTGGAAGGGTTATAACAGCGATACCCTTTCTGGTGCAGAGCATATCCAATAAAGATGCATTTTTCTGCCTTTGGATCCAGCTTTGTTCTCTTCTCATCAGGAACATGAACATAAGCTATGCAACCAAATACCTTCAAGTGAGAAATATCTGGTTTTTGGCCTGTATACATTTCTTCAGGCGTCATGCCATGGACAGCTGCAGTGGGGGTTCTGTTCATAATATAAACAGCAGTTGCTACTGCTTCAGCCCAAAAATAATCAGGCATGTTTTTCTCATTTAGGATCGCCCGTCCTACTTCTGCAATATGCTTGTTCTTCCTTTCTGCAACCCCATTCTGCTGAGGGGTAGACCTGCATGAGTACTTCCTTTGAATTCCCTGTTCTTTCAGATATTCACAAAATTCTTCTGAAAAGTACTCTCCCCCTCCATTAGATCTTAGCACTTTAATATGCACACCTTTCTCTTTTTCAACCATGGCCTTAAAAGCCTTGAAATGGCTGAACACTTCACTTTTGTGCTTCATAAAATAAATCGACACCTTCCTAGTGTAGTCATCAATAAACGTCACATAATAATGGCATCCACCAATAGAAGCAGCTTTGGTTGTCCAAACATATGAATGGATCACTTCCAAAGGTCTTCTGCTCACCTTAGCATTTTTGAGAAATGCATGTCTGGCCTGCTTACCCATTTGGCATGCTTCACATACCTTTTGCATTCCCTCAACTCTGAATTTAGGCAAACCTGCAACAATGTTTTTCGTTTGCATAGATTTCAGCCTTTGTATATTCACGTGCCCAATGCGCTTGTGCCATATCTCAATATCTGCAATGACACCTCTCCCATGCGCAAACATAGCAGCTTTCACCTCAGGCATATCAACATCCAAGGTGAACATTCTGCCATTTTTGTTGCCTTTTGCAACCAAGCGGCACTTATTTTTCAAGTCCTCAACAAAGCATCCATCAGGATTAAATCTAACCTGCAGACCTTGCTCAACCATCTGGCCAACTAAAACCAGGTTCTTAGTGATTTTTGGAACATGAAGTACATCTGCCAAGTACTTCGTTTTGCCATCCTGCATAGCCAATGGCACTTTACCAACCTGCGTAATTGGGTGTGCAGTATCATCACCTGTTTCAACATAACCTGGCTTATCCAAATTTCTAACATCATGAAACCACTCACCATGACTGGTCATGTGGTTAGAGGCACCTGAATCAACATACCAAACATCATTGCAAGCTGCAGCATCTCCTGACATGGAGTTAACCATATGCTGCATCACAAAAAGGTGCTCATTTCTGTCGTCACCATGCCCACTTGATGATGCATAGTTGCTTTGCTGCAACTTCCCACTTTTGATGTCATTCTGCTTTTTATAGCATGTATTCTCCTTGTGTCCAGGCTTTCCACAATAATAGCATTCTGTGCTGCTATTTACTTGCTGGTTCCTTTGCCATGAACCACGGCCTCTTTGGCTCCCCCTGCCTCTAGAACTACCACGTCCTCCTCCATAGGACTGGTTTTCCTATTGTTGCTGTTGGTTCTGATTTCCTGCACGGCCACCAAAACGGCCTCTTCCTCTACCCCTGCCTCTACCTGTATTCGAGTAGAAAGCAGTCTCTTGAGAAGTTGAGGTGGCTGAACCACCATTCCTTTGCTCTTCACTCAGCAAGAGAGCAATAAGTTCCTGAAAATCAGGAAATGTTTCACGGACTCCAATGGATGTCCGAAACTGTGCATAATCTTTCCCAAGACCATTCAAGGTCACGGACACTAAGTCCTCATCATCAACAGGTGCTCCAATGGAGGCAAGAGAATCTGCAAGGCCTTTCACCTTCAAGGAATACTCATTTATATTCAGATTTTTCCTTTGCACATTGTGCAACTCCTGCTTTAGCTGCATCTTTCGTTCTTTGGTATTTGTGCTATACAGCTTCACCAATGTATCCCATGCCTCCTTAGGCGTCTCTACATCCTGTATATGCACAATCATAGAATCTGAAATGCTAACAGACAGCCAATACAAGCATTTTCTGGCTTTTTCATGCCATTCTTTAAAGGCCTTCAATTCAGCAGGAGTGGAAGCAGCACCCAAAACTGGTTCTGCAGTTTCACCACTGATGTAATCCCAAACTCCCTTTCCCATAAGGAAGTTTGTCATCCTGAACTTCCATGCTTGGAAGTTGTTCTTGTCAAGCTTCTCACTGACAATGGTAGACAGATTCTCAGACATTTTACAAATCACGAATTGCAACAGCAACCTGTAAACACAGCAAATGCCTCACAAGTGCAAATAGCAAAACTTCTGCAAACAGCCTCACAGGGGCAGATCCGCAACACTGACGAAAGTGGTATTTCACCACACAGTCACTTCCTAGTGATGATTTTGCATCAACAGGCAACAGGCATGAATCTGCAACTCCCAATATCTCTGCACATAGGCATACGATGCAATTTCTGTGGCACCTTTCCACCGACTAGCCGCGTAGTGGTCGCACAGCGAAAAACAGGGACTTTTTCTGAGTGCCTGCGAAGAACTTCCGCCTTCAAAACGGGCCCCAAAACGGCCTCAAATAAAAAAAATAAAGTCACCAAGGGCTTTGCCCTCACCCGCAGCATATACTGCACTCTCACCACACCGCAAAGGGCCTCTCAATCTGAAACAGTGCACTCCTGCACTTCTGGACCTGCAGAGATTTGCTCCCAAACTCGAAATAGGAAAGCAACACTGGTCCTCTTACTAGGACACCACAAACTTGGCTTGCTTTCTTGAGCTCCTTACCACGAACAAGGCTCTGATACCATGTAAAGAATAAGGGAGAGAGATAGGAGACTCAAGTGCAGCTTTCTTCACAACACACAAAAGAGAGAGGACACAAGGTTGGAGGGTGAAGCCTTTCTTCACTTTTGCACACGACAACAATACAATAGAAGAGGGAAATACCCTATATGTCAAACCCTAGAATACGTGGTTCATATGTGAACCCAAACCAAAACATACGTGGTAGTCTAACTACACCACGAGTACAACTAACATAGGCGGTGACATAAATGATAGTCATCCAGGAGATATATCGGGGGTAGAGCTTGATATCTCAACAATCAGTGGCCACAATGATGTAGCATGCCTGTGTTCCTTTTACTGCTGGATGTATGGGACCCACATAGTCAATCCCCCATTTTTCAAATGGTTTTGGTGCAACAACTGGTGTTAGGGGATCGAAGTCTTTGTGTTTTGGTTTAATAGTTTGTTGGCATACATCATAGCCTTTTACATATTCATAGGCATCTGCCCACAGTGTTGGCCACCAGTAGCCTACGAGGAGAACTTTTCTTGCTGTGGCTTCCCCTTGGAAGTGTCCTCCTACAATGCCTTCATGGACTTCACTCAGGATTGGCATGATCTCATGAGGCATTACACATCTTCTTAATATTTGGTCCTTGCCCATCTTGTATAGTTGTCTTGCAATGAGTTGATAGGGTGCAGCCTTTAGAATCAATTTTCTAGCATTTACTGCTTTCATTTCAAGGGGTGGTCTTCCTGCCATCAAGTACCCAATGATATCTCCACACCATTCTAGAACAGCATCTATTTGAAATAGTGTGGCATCTGGTAAGTCGTCTTCTATTCCAGTGGCTTCTTCTCCTGACTTGACTCGAAACATGTGATCGGCAATGTAGTATTGGGCACCTTTGCAGACCACTATTTTGAAGTTGAATTCTTGAAGCAAGAGGAGCCATCTGGTTATTCTTCCTCTGGTATTCTCAAAGGCATTTCAGCTTGCTGTCCCACGTGCATATCTGCCACATTTGGCTCATCATTTCCACCAATAGATGATCCATCATCTACCCTTGATTGTATACCTGTGGGAGTACTTGGTGGTACCATTTCTTGCACATTTGGTGCATGGACAGCTTGTTGTCTATCAACATAGGCAGGTGGATTCACATCCTGGAAAGTGATTCTCCCCATTTCCACATCCCTGATGGATGCCTTATGCATCTTCTTCTCATTGAAGACCACATCATGGCTGCGTATGATCTTCTTTGCTTCTGGATCCCAGAGATGATAGCCCATCTCTCCACTTTCACCATAACCTAGAAAGATGCATTTCCTAGACTTAGGATCTAGCTTCTTTCGAAGCTCTTTTGGCACATGTGCATATGCCTCACACCCAAATATATACAAATGAGAGTAAGAGGGTTTCTTGCCACTCCATGCCTCTTTAGGAATACCACCATCCAAACTCTTACTAGGTGATCTATTGATCACATGCACTGCAGTCTTCATTGCCTCAGCCCAAAAACCACCAGAAAGACTTGCATTGGAAAGCATGCATTGCAACCTTTCTTGAATGGTACGGTTCATCTTTTTTGCAACTAGATTTTGCTCTAGAGTACGAGGGGATGTGAGCTCCCTCTTAATCCCATGTGTATCACAGAAATGCTGAAAGTCATGAGAGAGATACTCTCCACCATTGTCAGTCCGTAGGCATTTAAGCGTTCTACCTGACTGATTCTCAACCAAGGCCATCCATTTCTGAAATACCTGGAACACATCACTCTTTCGAGCTATAGCATAAGCGCACACTTTCCTAGTTGCATCATCAATAAATGTCACATAGTATTCAGCCCTGCCTAATGACTGTGTAGGCATGGGACCACATATGTCTGAATGCACCAAATCAAGCATTTCAAACTCTTTCTTTCCCCTTCTTTTATGGGCTGATTTAGTTTGCTTCCCATAGAGACAATGCTCACAAAATTCAAAATCAGAGAAACTCAAATGCGGTACATAACCCAAATGGCATAAGAGTTTCATTCCATTTTGGCTCATGTGCCCCAACCTGCAATGCCACAAAGAAGTGCTTGGCTGCTCGGTTATTGCAACAACATGATCAAATACCCCTGATACATGTAAGGGATACAAAGTCCCACACTTGGCACCCCTAGCCAAAAGCATAGAGCCCTTATGAATTTTCCAACTCTGAAAGCCAAAAGTGGTGTGAAAACTAGCATCATCTAGCTGACCCACTGAAATAAGACTCTTGGTCAGCTTAGGCACATGTCTCACATGTTTCAGAACAAATGTAGACCCATTTGCAAAAGAAAAATTTATGTCACCTGCTCCCACTATGTCACATGCATAGTCATTTCCAAGATGCACATAACCTGTCTTTCCACTGTCATAAGTGGAGAACCATTCCCTATGGGGAGTAACATGGAATGAAGCACCAGAATCCAAAATCCAATCTTGGGAATATGCATCATCTGAAGTGGTAAGCAAATCTACAGATAAACTAGACATGAAGAGAACGTCATTGTCACTATCATGTGTGACTGCATTGATCTCCTCGATCTTCACTTTTCCTTTCTCCTCCCTTGGACTCTCTTCCTTCTAATTTGCACCCCAATTTGCATTCTTTTTCTTATCCTTTTGCTCTCTTTTCAGCTTGTAGCAATCCCTTTTCATATGGCCCTTCTTGCCACAGTGGTAACACTCAATGTTTCATGCCCTGGATTTGCTACGTGAGTTCCCTCTTTCTTGGGACTTCCCCCTGAACTGTGATCTACCCCTTTGCACATTTAAGGATGCATCCTGCTTGTTGCCATCCATAGACTTCCGTCTAATCTCCTCGACCAACAAGCTACCCACAACATCATCAAATTTCAGTACTCCACCAGGTGCAGAGTTACTGACAGCTGTACGGAAGGTATCCCATGAGGATGGCAATGAACATAAGAGAAATATTGCCTTAGTCTCCACATCAAAATTCATTTTTTGAGCCTGAAGCTGGCTGAAAATAATATTGAATTCATTCAAATGAGAAGCAATGGAGACCCCTTCCTTCATTTGCAGCTCAAACAACCTCTTCATGAGGTAAACTTTATTAGAGGCAGTTTCCTTCTCATAAGTGGCACACAGTTTCTTCCACAAATCTTCTGCAGTCTACTCATTTACAACTGTGAAATAAACTGACTCTGCAAGATGAAGTCTAGTAGTAGACTTTGCTAATGCATCCAACTCATTCCAATCATCCTCAGACATATTTATAGGCTTAGCTTCAATCCCTGACAATCGTTTATTCTGCTTCTTTTGAATAAGCACATCCCTTATTTGTTCTTTCCACAAAGAAAAGTTTGTCCCATCAAACTTTTTAATGTTAAAAAACTCATTTTCAGAAATGGAAGAGGATGCCATGATGCAAATGAAACAAAATCCCAAATGCTAGTACCTGCAAGAGAGAATCACACCAAATACCAGGTGCACCCAAATGTGTATGTCACAATAGAGTGAAATATCACCAAAACTCAAAGCTCAAAGCATCAAAATATGCATTTGACTCATGTGCATATACTATGCATCCATATGAGCAAATCTGGCCCAAAAGAAAATGCCAATAAGTGCCAAATGACTCAAGCATAAACACTATCCACTAGCATATGCATCAATAATATCTCATCCCACTACAAGGCATAGGCCATTTTCCGACGGAAATACCGACGCTTTTTACATTAAATTTTTTTTTTTCACGGGCGCAAAGGTCGCTATAAAAGTCGTTAAAATCGTCGGAAAAGGAGCGTCGCTATAAACCGTCGCTATATAGCGACGCTATTAATCGTCACTATATAGCGACGATGTAAACGTCGCTATATAGCGACGATGCAAACGTCGCTATATAGCGACACTGTTAATCGTCGCTATATAGCGACACTGGTAAACGTCGCTATATAGCGACGATTAACAGAAGTAAAAAAAAAGGGTTAGTGGGGCTAAACAGGGCTTCCTTTTGGCCCTGTTTAGCCCCACTAATCCTTTTTTTTTTTTGTAATTACAAAAGAAAGTTTTTTATAACAAAATTTCCCTTGCTTGCAGGGTGATACAAAATTGTTCTTGTGAACAATGAGGAAGAAATGCATATACATATACAACTGTGTTTGTAACAAAATTACCCTGTGAAAGGGCGATACAAAATTGCTCTAACGAGCGGATATACAAAATGCTACTACCACTACTAATCCGAATCCGAATCCGAATCGTCTTGTTGGCCTATTCCCTGGTCCTCGGCACCTGCATCTTCTCCCTCGTCCCCGACACCTGCGTCTTCTCCCTCGTCCTCGGCACCTGCGTCCGATCCTTGCCCCTGTTGATCGCTCGTCTCTGATGATGGGACGCTTGAGCTTTGACCCTAAGAGTGAACCATATAGATCGAAAATTAGATTGGAACTTAAATTAAAAAGTGAGATTACAAGTAGGAGTAAACTTATACCGTGCGAGCAGCCACCTCAGCCCAATCGACTGTCGCTCCCATTGCCTCTTGCTCAATGAACCACGGCTTGGTTCCTATCTGAAATGTGCGCCGCGTCTCTGGATCCGTAGGAAGACGAACCATTGCAGCTTGCTGTGGATCCAATTTACGAGAGTTAGAGTTAGCTAAAGTGCATGTAATATGTAAGTAAAACAAATAGAACAATACATTAAATGGAAAGAAGTAAACTTACCACGGTTGCCTCGAACGCATACCATCTGCCTGCACCAAAGTGCGAAGTACCTACGACATCCAGCCGTATCTTCGCAGCCCTCCTCTGACCCTCGAACATTTTGGGATGGTCCCTATGTTGCTTCTTGAAGTACTTCCAATCAGCTTTGTCTGCCCAGCTGGGTTTAGCCAACCCCTTTGTAATGGAAGTACGCATGGTTGATCTGCGATGCTTTAGGACCAAACCCATGCGCTCGAGCATATAATTGTTATTAAACTCCACATTTGGCGGATTAGGATATCTTTGTTTTAACTCATCGATCACCGCCTGCTTCTTTTGGGCATCTTGATACCGCTAATCGATATTTATGCCGCTCTTGAAGTGATGACTCATCAACCGCCTCATGGCGGCCATCACTGCTTTGCCCTTTTTGTCTTCTATTATCTCTCCGGCAGATGTGATTTGATAGGAGAGATCCCCTGATGAGTAAGGGGGACTGACGGCAGCAGAGTCTGAAGGAGTGGAAGCTGCGCGACCGCTTCCGGATCGAGGAGTAGTTGTGGGAGTAGGAGAGGGAAAGGGATCTGACTGATACTGTGTCTTCGGACCAAGTGGAGACCTAAAGGAGCGTGAGTGTGCTGACTCGTCTACATCTCCTGAGTCAGCACAACATGAGCCGCCCATCCTACTCTTCCTTCCCTTGCGGGAGGCATGCGCAGGTGATGATCCCACGGTCGAAGGGACGCGAGGGGATGGCTGGGCAGTACGTCCACCCGTCGGTGTAGGGGAAGGAATTGCGGAGGTCCTCTGAGAGAGCAGAGAGAAGAATCTCGCTGCCTCCTCATCGCTCATCTGCGCTACAAACTCGTCGGGAGTCCCAACAAAGCCATGCGCGGCTAGCAAAGGAGTCCCCTGAGGGGTAGTCGCAGTGCTACATGGAAGAGGGGTCGGACCAGGGGTAGTCATAGTGCTAGGACCGAGAGGAGTCAGACCAGGGGTAGTCCTCGGGGTAGTCGCCTGAGAGGAATCAAAGTCCTCTGGAGCATATAGATCGTGAGCTCTCCTCCTGCGAGGCTGTCCGTACTCGTCCGATGAGCGACGTGATCCCATGTCTAACATAGACACAAACACGAAAACAGAAAACAAAAAACAAACATGAGCATTCTCATAGGCATAGGCATAGGCAAGAAGAAAGAAGAGGGAAAGGAAAGAAGAGGGAAAGGAAAGAGGGAAAGAAGAGGGAAAGATAAGAGGGAAAGAAGATGTAAAGGAAAGAAAAGAATGAGAATGAGGAAATAGAGAATGAGAGAAGGGGGAAATAGAGAAGGGGAAAGAGATGAGGGAAAATAGAGAAGGAGAGAAGGGGGAAATGAGAGAAGGGGGAAATAGAGAATGAGCTTATGCAGAAATAGAGAATGAGCTTATGCTTCTCTCATTCTCTATTTCTGCATAAGCTCACGCATAAGCATGAGCTTATGCGGAAACTTAAGCATAAGCTCATGCACATGCATGAGCATAAGCATGAGCTTATGCTTAAGCATAGGCATCGGAAATAGAGAAGGAGCTTATGCATAAAATAGAGAATGAGTTTCCGCATGCTTATACTCATGCAGAAAAAGAGAAGGAGCTTATGCAGAAAAAGAGAAGGAGAGAAGCATAAGCTTCTCTCATTCTCTATTTCCGCATAAGCTCCTTCTCTTTTTCCGCATGAGCTTATGCTTATGCTCATGGGTGAGCATGAGCTTATGCTCATGTTTCTGCATATGCGGAAATAGAGAAGGAGAGAAGCATAAGCTTCTCTCATTCTCTATTTCCGCATATGCTCACGCAAAAGAGAAAGAGAAAGAGCTTATGCAGAAAAAGAGAAAGAGCTTATGCGGAAACTCATTCTCTATTTCCGCATAAGCTCCTTCTCTTTTTCCGCATGAGCTTATGCTTATGCTCATGGGTGAGCATGAGCTTATGCTCATGTTTCCGCATATGTGGAAATAGAGAAGGAGAGAAGCATAAGCTTCTCTCATTCTCTATTTCCGCATATGCTCACACAAAAGAGAAAGAGAAAGAGCTTATGCGGAAAAAGAGAAAGAGCTTATGCGGAAACTCATTCTCTATTTCCGCATAAGCTCCTTCTCTTTTTCCGCATGAGCTTATGCTTATGCTCATGGGTGAGCATGAGCTTATGCTCATGTTTTCGCATATGCGGAAATAGAGAAGGAGAGAAGCATAAGCTTCTCTCATTCTCTATTTTCGCATATGCTCATGCAAAAGAGAAAGAGAAAGAGCTTATGCGGAAAAAGAGAAAGAGCTTATGCGGAAACTCATTCTCTATTTCCGCATAAGCTCCTTCTCTTTTTCCGCATGAGCTTATGCTTATGCTCATGGGTGAGCATAAGCTTATGCTCATATTTCGGCATATGCGGAAATAGAGAATGAGAGAAGCATAAGCTTCTCTCATTCTCTATTTCCGCATATGCTCACGCATAAGCGGAAACTTACGCATAAGCTCATGCTCATGCATGAGCATAAGCATGAGCTTATGCTTATGCATAAGCATAAGCATAAGCTCATGCTTATGCTCATGCGGAAATAGAGAAGGAGCTTATGTGGAAATAGAGAAGGAGCTTATGCAGAAAAAGAGAATGAGAGAAGCATAAGCTTCTCTCATTCTCTATTTCCGCATAAGCTTATGCGGAAACTTGCGCATAAGCTCATGCTCATGCATGAGCATAAGCATGAGCTTATGCTTATGCTTATGCTTAAGAGCATAAGCTCCTTCTCTATTTCCGCATGAGCATAAGCATGAGCTTATGCTTATGCTTATGCTTAAGCATAAGCATAAGCATAAGCTCATGCTTATGCTCATGCGGAAATAGAGAAGGAGCTTATGCTCTTAAGCATAAGCATAAGCATAAGCTCATGCTTATGCTCATGCATGAGCATGAGCTTATGCGCAAGTTTCCGCATAAGTCATGCATGTCTTAAGACACTTTCCCATCATTGCAAGAATACAACACATGTTTCGATGCAAATCCATAGCGGAGTTGATGACATGGCATGCATCTCATCGGTCCACTGATCACACATTGAGGATTCCCGCAGATTGTGCGGCTTGGAAGCACATAGATAACTAGTGGCCGGACTTTGCGAGAGAGCCACGCAACTTACATCTTGGGCTAGTCATGGACGGCGTGAATCCTTTCGGGTTACGCTCGACATCTTGGTCGACATGGCCCATAGTCGTGGTGAATTACAATATCCCACCATGGCTAACAATAAAAAAGGGACACCTCATGCTTGCACTACTTGTGCCAGGAAAGTACAAGGCAAAAAACATGGACGTGTACATGGCACCTTTGATAGAGGAGTTACAGATATTATGGAGAGGAGTGCAGGTCTTTGATATTTCCAGAGCTCCTAGGCATACCAATGATATTTTAGTCAGGGGTATCTTGATGTGGACCATGCATGACTACCCAAGATATGGAGAGTGCGCAGGTACGTGGTTATGTCTTTACATGTACAATGAGGGATTATGCTTTTTTTACTCTCTTTTGCACGCATGTCTTGTACTAACATATTCATGCACGCGTGCAGGACTTGTTACAAGTGGGTACCATGCTTGTCCTGTTTGTGGACCCACTCTGAAATCGCTTGCACGCTACTCCAAACACATGAGGAAAAATGTTTATGAAGGTCATGCTCGATACCTTCCGCTCGACCATCTCGCACGTGGAGGTCAGCTTGATCCACCACCATCATATTTGAAAGCAAGTGATTGGATTCAAGCTTGGAGGGAGAATGGAGAGGAACCTCCTCCTGGTATGAAGAGGCTATCGATCTTTCACGAGCTTCCTTATTGGGGTCAGTTACAAATCAATCATCTCTTGGATCCCATGCATATCTTTAAGAATGTGGGGGCTACCATTTGGGCACACTTGGTTGGTTCCAAGGACTCGAGAGGAGTGCGAGAAGACTTGCGTGCTATGAATAGGATGTCTCGTTTGTGGCCCCAAGTGCATGCTTCAGGAAAAGTTGTCCTCCCGAAAGCAACGTGGATCCTTCTACGAGGGAGGAGGCAGCGATCAAGGCAGACATTGCCTCTTTTCAAACACCGACAGGGTACATGCGTTGCTTGAAAGGAGCATTTTCAAAGGACAATAAGCTTAGTGGCCTCAAGTCCCATGATTGGCACAAGGTCTTACAGGTATTCTAAGTAGAATTAGTGTACCGATAATAGTGATGCATTAGCGTAATTATTATTATGTTATATTGTTGACATGATTTCATTGTTGCTTTGATAGTTCATCCTTCCAATTACAATAAAAGGGTGCTTACAAGAAGATGTTAGAAATGCTATATTCAAGATCTGTGGTATTGTGAGGTATGCTTACTATCAATTCACATTATGTATTTTCTTCATGGACATGTGAAATAGGTGGATATCTCAAATATCTTACATATATGCATGGACATGTGAAATAGGTGGATATCTCAAAAAGAGATCTCTATATCGAGCATCGAGAAGGCTAGGGTGGAATCCATCGAAGCTGTATGCTTGCTTGAGAAGCACTTTCCCTCAAGCATTATGACAACTCAAGTCCACTTGCTTGTGCACATAGTTGATGAGGTGGCTATAGCAGGTACCGTTCATAATCGATGGATGTTTTTTCTCGAGCGGTTTATGAAAACTTTAAAGGGGTTTGTAAGACAAAGAGCAAGACCAGAAGCAAGCATGGCAGAGGGATGGCTTGTGCAAGAGTCATTAGTATATATCACAGAGTTTCTTGCATCCACGGATCCTGATATGCCGCAAGCTTGGCACAACAAGGATGATGATCGCATCATTGGCGAGGTCCCCCAAGGAAAAGGGATTGAAAGAAAGATGAGCGAAGAGCAAATGGAGAAATTCAATAAGTTTTGTATCCTCAATAGCCCTGAGATGCAGAAGTGGATTGAGAGATATGAAGTGGCCAAAGCAGAAAGAATAAATGCAAGGACAAAATTCAGAGTAATGTACAGGCGATCACAACCATATCCACGAGATCTGGCTCTTCTCCCTACTCACATGTCACTTGATTGGCTACAACTAGCTATACGTAAAGCCGAACGTGATGGAGAGACAATAAACGAGTGCGAGCGGGAGTTATCATCTGGATGTATGGTGCATGTAAGTTTCTTATCTCTTGATGTAATTAAGTAATTATTTGTGGCAATATATGCTATAAAATAAGTGCATCTTCATTGTTTTAATGATGCTCTTTTACAGTATAAAAAGTACAGTGCATTATGGTCATATGGACGATATTTTCACGTAGAACGCATCGATTCAAAGAGAGTCACGTATGATTGTGGAGTCATGGCTAACTTCACACAAGATAGCCGAGCAAGTGCTTCGGATACCAATCTTCTCTCCTCACAGTTGGATTATGTGGAACCATACGCGACATCTATGAAATTGATTTCAGACGATTTACTATTTTCATTCTTGATGTAAAATGGTTTAGAACTACTTACAACGGTCCCCATGCGACTGTGAGAAAAGATGGTAGCGGTCTCTTTGCAGTAGACTCCACCAAACATTGGACCGATGAAAGTGATACTTTTGTTCTTCCCGAGCACTGTGAGCAGGTGCATACTAATGATTTAATTAGTCGAAGCTTTCGTTTTGTAAGTCCATTGATATATATATAATTGACGACATTTGGCACGTGATTTTTCATCTTCAATATAGGTGGTTTTTCATCCGGATCGTTCTGATCCAAGATGGTGGTACGTGATCCAAGTTGCACCACGAAGTAAGCAGATTTTTGAAGATCGAGATGTGGATATGGAGATGCCACTACCAATGCCGGATCCAATTGATGAATCTAGCGAAGAAGATGTAGATCACCATATGAGGCAAGAGGAAGATGCGCATAATGACATCGCACGGGAGGAGGATGGAGATCACGATATTGACGAGGAAGACAACAATCGTCAAGATCAATCACCACACTTAAGCTTAATTGAAGAAGATGATCAAATACTTTTAGGTGAACGTACGATGCTAGAGTACGATGATGATATAGGAGATCAACTCGGTATAGAGTTGGAGATAGACTTGCTTGGCGCCTTAGACTTGGCTCAAGATGAAACAGTTGATGTAAATGCTCTTATTTAATTTGATTTTTCTCATCTCAAACTTGGACATGAATATATGAGCTTCAAAGGCTTGATGTACATGCTCTCATTTTTTAATTCTCTATGAGCTCAAACATGTATGAAAATTTAAAAAATTTTGTCATTGGAAGAAAATAAATTTTAAGGCTTAAAAAAAAAAAAAACCTCTCTGTAAAACGTCGCTATAATATATTGTCTCAGTGTCGCTATATAGCGACCTTTAAAAGTCGCTATATAGCGACGATTTACGACACCCGATTTTTATACCGACGATTAACGCTAAGCGGGCACTAATCGTCGGTACGTAAACGTCGCAATAGGATGCGTGTGTAGTAGTGTCCAGGAGAGCATAGCACTATTAGTGCATCACCTGTAATGTGTCAAAGCTGTCCCTCAGCATAAAATAGCATCCATGTGCAAAGCGTCCATAAAAATAGCATCCCACAAGGCAATTTGGGCCTATCAGCGCATCCAATAAGGATCGCAATGCATCTAAATGGCCTATAAATCATCCACTGCAACCCAATGCATACCACGAATGAGCGCACACTGCTCAAACTGCAACCAGAGTGATCTGCATAAGGTATGCTCAAGAAATCATAGTCCCACAGTAATGACCACTATTGAAAAATAGAACCTAAGATGCCTCAAAACATGGGCGCCATTGAATAATCGGACTCAGCAAGAAAATCTGCAAATATCTCTCTTCTGCCAGAACTCCAAAATCCCAACCGATGAGTGAGAAGTTGGAGTCAACACTTATCCACTGCCATGTGGCATAAATCTAAGGTTTCAAAACCTTAGAATGAAAAATGCATAAAAGAGAGACGAAATCGAATACACAGAGATCTATAACTCTGAAAATCCTCCACCAAATCATGCAAGAATTGATAGGTAGGGGTTTTTGGGCATCTCGAACGTAATGGGAAAGACGGTTTTGGAAACCGTGGTCTCAATCACTGGGTCCAACACAAAGACTAAAAAACGTTTTTGGAAACAAAGCTGTTTGTAAACTCCACCGGAGTGCAAATGATGAGCAACGTAGAAGTTTTAGGACTTCTGAGTCCACCGGAACTGACAGATCTACAAATGGTTGCTCCAAACTTGAGTTCCAACACCCGGGCAAAAAACGTAGAAACTGACACAGTGAGTCAGAAATCAAATGAAATGATCCCGGATTCAAGAATAAAGGTGTTTCCAAGCTCTTAAAGTGAAGTGGATACCAAAAGCAAGCAATAGTTGCCTCTACAAGTCAATATGGAGTCTCTGTCGTCGAACGGAACAGGGAAAAGCTCAAAAAACGACTTTTTCTTTGAAAACTCTTAACAGGCTCTCAAAACCACTTCGCAAAGCCAAAGTGACTTTTCCAAAGGTTCCTCCAAGGTCTCTGCACACTCGGATGCAAGTAAAGTCACCCACAAAGCTTCCCACAGAGCTTCTCCTTCCTCCCACAGAGCTACTGAGCTTCAAGCATTCACGCACGCTCAGCTAGATCACCCGGGCTCTGATACCAGTCGAGAGTGCTCTCAACGGAAGCAAGAATGGAAGAAGGAGGAGAGAGACAGAGAGCCACACAAGTTTGGTGGGTGCAGAACCACCCTAATCTTCTTTTTCATTCATTTATATATGTGTTTGAGTATTGTACATAACCGGAGTAAAGGCATAGTGACCTTTAACCCCCATAGAGATTTCACTTGGCATCTTCAGTGTATTTGTAGTTGACTCATTCAGAGATTTTCACGACACTTTTGAGTACATTTCTTGCACCATGTCGACTAGCAACCTCAATCTGGAGGCATCTGCTAAGTTAGACAACTCCAATTACGGTACATGGAAATAGCGAATGGAGACCATTCTTGTGCTTTAGGACAAATGGGAGTATGTCAATGGGTCTACACCTAGAACATTGGACAATCCAACCACCAGTAGCTCTACTCCATCTGTTGTCACAGAACCAGCAACGAAATCTACATCGGGATCTACATCTACACAAACAGTTTCCGCACCAGTAGCAGATCCTGCCATTGCCCGAGCTTAAGCAGAATGGGATAAGAAAGACAAGTATGCCTATCACCTGATCAAGTAGAATGTGCAAGATGTCATGCTAGGACAACTCAACACAGTCCAGACATCAAAAGAAGCATGGGATATGTTCGCAGCTCTCTACGAGTCCAAGAACACATCCAGGATTCTCACCCTGAGAAACCAGATCAACTAGAGTTTTCGCAACAACAGTGAAACCGGTCATGCTTATGTACTCCACATAAAAGACTACAACAATCAACTTGCAGTAGGAGGAGAGACTATGAACCCCGCAGAAATGGTTCAAGTAATCCTGAATGGACTAGGAGAGGGATACGAGAATGTAGTCTAGAGTATTGCCATCCAACAGCAAATTCTGACACTGGAAGAACTTCAGTCAGTCCTACTTGGTGAAGAACTCAGGACTCAGGCCATTCAAGCACGTAAAGGTCATTCTAATGATCAGGCATTCACAGCTTCAGACAGAAGTAGAGGCAAAGGTAGAGGCAGAGGTAGATCATATAGGAAAAGTGGGCATCATCAAGAAAATCAACGTCAGCATTAACATCAGCATCAGCATCATCCTCAGCAACATCAAAGTCATCAAAGAGGAAATTATTCCAATTGAGGAAGATTTCAAGGACGAGGGAATGCATCCACCAATGTGTCAAACATTCAGTGCAACTCTGTTACAAGTGTGGACACTATGAAAGAGATTGCCGCAAGATGTAGTACGACTAAGGCGATCAATCCAGTAGTAATCGAGGGAATTCTCGAGGTAGAGGAAATCATCGTGGTGGACATTCTAGTCATAGTCATTTTGCAAATGAATAAGGGAATATGTTTCTTACAAGCGAGAAATTGCATCAGACTGACACAATGTACTCAGACATTGATTTCAATCCCAAAGAGGATTTCAGCTATCAAGTCGACCAAGTGGAACAGGATCCTTGGTACATCGATAGCGGTGCATCATCTCATATGACAAATCATCATGAATGGTTCACAGAAATGAAGCCATTAGAAGGACAAAAAAATGTCATCTACACAGTAGACAATACACCGAATCCAGTTCAAGGGACAGGTGTTATCCCTATGAACAATTTCACTGGTACAAAAGGATTAGTCAAAGATGTGGTCTATGTTCCAAAGCTCAGCAAGAACCTTTTGTCAGTAGGTCAAATGACGGAACACAATTACAAAGTCATCTTCGACGATGATGAATGCACTATCAGAGACAAATCCAAAAGATGTCAGCTAGTAGCAAAAGGTGTCAAGGAAGGACGCTTATATAGAATGCTAGCTACAGTACTAGATAAGCATGCCTTGTCAGCTCAACCGCAATAGATGCCACTATCTGCAAAATGGCACAAGATATATGGTCATGTCAACTTCAAGTACTTGTTAGATCTCAGGAATTAGAATATGGCAATTGGGATTCTGAAGCTACAATTTCTTGGAAAGGTTTGCGAAGCATGCTGCTTCGGCAAACAAAAGCGAACCAACTTTGTCAGAAGCACCTCTTGTGCACGAGGTATTCTTGATTTGATTCATACAGATGTATGGGGTTATGCCCAGACCCGCAGCATCAATGGTTCACTTTACTACTTAACCTTCATCGACAACTACAGTAGATATTGTTGGGTCTACTTTCTAAAAGAGAAATTCGAAATGTTTTCTAGATTTCAAGAATTCAAAGCCATGGTAGAAAACCAGATAGGCAGAAAGATCAAGGTCATGAGATCAGATAGAGCAGGTGAATACATGTCTTCAGCATTCATGAATTTTTGCAAAAATCACGGCATTCGAACGCAATTCACATGTGCAGATACTCCTTAGTAGAATGCAATAGCTGAAAGGAAGAATGGGACTTTAGCAGACTGTGTTAGAGCAATGCTTAGTAAAAAGCATCTTCCAAATCAGTATTGGGCAGAAGCAATAGCTACAGCAAACTACTTGCTTAATCGGCTTCCTACCAAACTGATACAAGGTATGACTCCTTATGAAGCATTCACTTGACATAAGCCATGCATTGGGCATCTCCGCATATTTGGTTGCATAGCATATGCCCACATACATGATGATCATCGGAGGAAATTGGATGCAAAGTCATGCAAATGCATCATGGTTGGCTACAGTGAAGAAAGCAAAGCATACAAATTGTATGATCCCATCAACCGCAAAGTATTTATCTCCAGAGATGTAATCTTTGATGAGGAATCAAAATGGAAAACCTCACCTACACAGGGATAGAAGCATCGACTTCACAGTCATCTACAAAACAAGTTGATGAAGAAGAGCAAGAATTGCCAGCAACACCCCAAGCAGAGCCACAACAGCTCAGATGGTCTACTAGGGAAAGCAGACCACCAACCAGATTGACATATGCTTAGAAAGGCAAAGCAATTCAGTTGGAAACCAGCAACTATGCTCTTATGACTACCATCATGGCTACAGAAGAGCCAGTGTACTTCGAAGATGCAGTAGACAAGCCAGAATGGAAAACTGCTATGAATGAAGGAATGGATGCTTTGTATAAAAATAATACTTGGGAATTATGCGACCTTCCACTAGGAACGAAGGCCGTAGCCAACAAATGGGTATACAAAGTGAAGTATAATCCAGATGGCAGTATTCAGAGATACAAAGCCAGATTACTTGCAAAAGGATTTGCACAACAATATGGTCAAGACTATGATGAGACTTATGCTCCAGTAGCAAAGATGGATTCCATACAGTTCTTGATATCACTAGCGACACTCAGTAAATGGAATTTGTATCAACTCGATGTCAAGAATGCATTTCTCAATGATTAGCTAGACGAGGAAGTCTACATGCAACAACCGGTAGGTTATGTTGAACCAGGAAAGGAGAATACGGTTTGCCATCTCAAGAAAAGTCTCTACGGCTTAAAGCAAACACCCAGAAGTTGGTACAGTAGAATCGACAAATATTTTGCTGATTTGGGATACATGAAATCCAATGCAGATCATACTCTCTACTACAAAGTTCAAGGGGAAGACATTACTATTGCACTTTTGTACGTAGATGATCTGATTGTGACAGGAAACAAGAATAGCTTCATCAAAAAATTGAAACAAGACTTATCTGTAGAGTTCAACATGAAAGATCTTGGACTTATGCACTATTGTCTTGGAATTGAGTTCTGGAGAGATTCAGATAGCACATTCATGAGTCAGCTCAAGTATGTTGACAGTCTCTTGAAGAAGTTTCATATGGCAGATTGCAAGATTGCAGCCACTCCCATGGAACAGAGTTTGAAACTTACTAAAGATTTAGAAAAGCCTATAGTCAATGACAGATACTATAGGCAACTCATCGGATCTCTTATATATTTGACAATCACATGGCCAGATATTTGTTATGCAGTAAGCTCACTAGCACAGTTTATGGCAAATTCAAAACAATCTCATTGAAATGCAGCCAAAAGAGTCTTGAGATACATTAGAGGTACAAGACAGTTTGGGATAGAATAGCGAGGAAGTCATCCACGATTGCATGGATACTGTGATAGTGATAATGCCGGAGATCATGAGACCAGGAGATCAACACAGGGATATGCATTTTTCCTTGGTCAAGGTGCTATATCATGGTTGTCAAACAAATAGCCAACTGTTTCTTTGTCTTTGACTGAAGTAGAATATAGAGCACTCACTATAGGTGCATGTGAAGCTATATGGCTCAGAAGACTGTTGTTAGAAATAGATTACTTTGATGAATCAAAGCCAACAACAATATACTATGATAATCAATTGGCTCAAGCATTGGCCAAGAATCTAGTATATCACTCCAGGACAAAGCACATTGACGTCAAAGAGAACTTCATCAGAGAAAGAGTGTTACTTGGTGACATCACACTACAGCATTATGATAGCAAAGAGAATGTTGCAGACATCTTTACCAAACCACTCGGTAAAGAGCTATTCGAGAAACACCGACTAGCTCTTAGTTTGATGCAGAGGAAGGACATTCCCATTAAAGGGGTGTGATGGAATGTAATGCTCAGTCCTTCGATTCCCCAGAATCATCATCTTGACGGAAGGCCTACTTCATGATGTTGATCTTGAGGGAAGGTGTTGAGAGTTCAAGCTCAACATCATGTGATCATGTGTGCATAGCACCATCACGTGATCATATGTACATAGCACTAACCTTATAGAGTGCTATAAAGCAAAGGGTTAGATCCCCTAACCCTAACCGTAAAAGGGTTTGTATATATTCTATTTTTTCAACTAAATCTAGTGTATAGTTAATCATTTGTGGTGTGCACTCTAGCTGTGCCCTCTCTCCTCATCTCCATTCTTCTCCTCTCCCCTCTTCATGTTTTGTCAGTGCAGCGCGGTGGGTCGAGCGCGGGGCAGTAGGCGAGGTGTGATGCGGCGGGTCGAGCGGGAGAGCGAGCGACGGGCGCGGCGAGGTGGGGCACTGCCGGCTTGCACCTAGGGCTAGCATTGTGCACTGGCACCGCCTGTGCAGCGGGCGTCGCTGCGGGTGCCATGCCCAACTGCAAGGGCCTTAGGGCCCTTGCGTAGTGAGTAGGTTAGTTTAGTTAGTCTTTAGGTTAGTATCGGGAGCAGTCGGCGAGGGGGGGTTAGAGAGAGGGAGAGGGGGTGGGGGAAAAGAGAGAGGAGAGAGAGAGAGAGAGAGAGAGAAGAGAGAGAGAGAGAGAGAGAGAGAGTGAGTGAGTGAGAGAGAGAGAGTAGAGAGAGGAGTGAGAGAGAGAGAAAGAGAGAGTAAGAGAGAGAGAGAAAGAGAGAGAGAGAGAGAGTGTGTTAGAGAGAGAGAGAGAGAGAGAGAGAGAGAGAAAGAGAGAAAGTGAGAATCAGAGAGAGAGAGTGTGCAAAAGAGAGAGAGAGAGGATTAGAGAGGTGGTGTGGGAGGGGGTGGTAGAGATGGAGGGGGGAGGGGAGGGTATGGTGGAGAGGGACGGGGGAGGGGGAGGGGGAAGTGGAGATGGAGGGGGGAGGGGGAAGGGGGGGGGGATGGTGGTGGAGATGGAGGGGAGAAGGGTGGTGGAGATGGAGGGGGAAGGGGGAGGGGGAGGTGGAGATGGAGGGGGGAGGGGGAAGGGGGGGGGGATGGTGGTGGAGATGGAGGGGGTGGGGGAGGGGGAGGGGGTGGAGGAGAGGATGGTGGAGATGGAGGGGGGAGGGGGTGGTGGAGATGGAGGGGGGTAGGGGGAAGGGGGGGGGAGGGGTGGGGGGAGGGGGAAGGGGGGGGGGGGGGGGGGCAATGGTGGAGATGGAGGGGGGAGGGGGAGGGGGTGGAGGAGGGGATGGTGGAGATGGAGGGGGGAGGGGGAGGGGGTGGTGGAGATGGAGGGGGGAGGGGGGGGGGGGAATGGGTGGTGGAGATGGGAGGGGGAGGTGGAGATGGAGGTGGAGGGGGTGGTGGAAATGGAGGGGGGAGGGGGAGGGGGAGGGGGTGGTGGAAATGGAGGGGGAAAGGGAGGTGGATATGGAGGTGGAGGGGGTGGTGGAAATGGAGGGGGAGGGGGAGGTGGTGGAGATGGAGGGGGGAAGTGTTGGTAAACTGAAGAAAAAGTAGAGTGGACACAAACTCAGAATACTTGCATTATGGAATGAAGAAGAGTGAGGTCCTTAAGTAGGCACCTCATACATGCTCACTGACATCACTGATGACTTCAGAGCTCCACAATCATCTCCTCAATCTGCTCCTAGATTCTCTCAATCATCCTATGTGGCTTTCCACCACCTAACTGTGCTTGTGGGCACCTAACTGTGCATCTAGCACTCACACATAGAAACCAAGGTGTGCCTAAGGCATACACCTTGAGATATCCCATCAAACCCCCCCTCAAGGGAATGCCTCAGGCTATGTCAAGGATACGTCTAGTCTCATAGTTTCTCATGCCATCTCATGGTGGTCAAGGATAAATCTATGGCTAGGTTCTCATGCTAGCAAGGGTTCCCATGGGTGTAAGGTAAACAAAAAGGGATACAAAAAGACCTTCCAATGTCTGTAGGAGGTACCATGGATGAAAACATACACATGGCCTACATCATAAGGTGACCAGAGGTGTTTACAAAGCACAATAATTTATTTCATTCATTTTGGAGGACTATCCAGGCTGAGTACCTTGACTCAACATAAAAAGAGAGATCTGGAGCATAGAGATGATTTAAAATGCATAATCTTCATGGGATGCCTCATCTTGTGGAGGCAAAATATCCATGTCAAGGCAAGGTCTTACCAGATGGGCAGTGTCTAGTGCCTTATAAGATGGTACTATGATAGAACAAGTGGATCTGAAAATCATATCCTTCAAGAGAACAATTATCTTGTCATCTCCATAGTTGTGTAGAGAAGCATATCTTAGGTATCTGACCTTCATCTTTTTCTTGTACTTGGAGTCAAATAAAAGTGCCATAAGAGGGTAGATCTCTGGCTTTGTAGTTGCTTCCTTTTTGGCAACCATTGTTTTGGCAATCTTCAACAAGGAAGTCAGGTTGGCATTTTCATCCTTTGTAGCATAACAAGACATTGCTTTATGTTTTGGCTTTTCACATATTTTGCATAAGCAAGCCATGAGAGGGTCTAACCAGATATTGAGCAGTGTCTTCTCTCTTACAGGGGCTTAGAAAAACAACTGAAATGCTTCAAAATAAAGCATTTAATCCAATTGATCCAGATGGACCTAGCGAAGAAGATGAAGATCACAATATGAGCCAAGAGGAAGATGCGCATAATGACATTGTACGGGAGAAAGATGGAGATCACGATATTGAGGAATAAGATGACAATCATCAAGAATCACAAGAGTTTATTGAAGAAGATTATCCAGTCTTAAGTGAACATACAATGCCAGAGTATGATGATGATATAGGAGATCGACTCGGTATAGAGTTGGAGATGGACTTGTTTGGCATGCTAGACTTGGCTTAGGATGAAGCCATTGATGTAAATGCTCTTCATTGATTTTTTTCATCTCAAACTTGGACATGAATATATGAGCTTCAAACTTAATGTACATGCTCTTGTACTTTTATTATTTCAAAGGATCAAACATGTATGAAAAGGAAAAAAATTTATCATTGGGAATAACTAGCTTTAAAGGTCGGTATGGGGAAAAACACTCTATAAAGCATCACTATAGAAAAGTGTCTCAGAGTATGTTGAGATATCGAGCTCCACTCGCGATATGCCAGGGTGACTATTGTGCATTTGTGTCACCGACCTGTTAGCTGGAGATGTGGTTGGTACACCGCCCATGAATAATAGCTGGATGACAGCTATCCTTATCTACTCTAGTTTGTGGCTCAGTTAGTATGCCACCTTAGTTAGTTGAGTTTGGTTTGAGACCCACATATAGGGTTCTTCTATTTCTTTGTACTAGAGTTCTTTTGGCTTTCACAACTAAGAAGAGAAAAACTGTTTTCAGCCTCCACGTTTGTGTGTATTCCCCCATTGTGCATGTGAGAAAGC
Organism: Dipteris shenzhenensis; assembly: GCF_047967505.1. Classification (NCBI taxonomy): domain Eukaryota; kingdom Viridiplantae; phylum Streptophyta; class Polypodiopsida; order Gleicheniales; family Dipteridaceae; genus Dipteris; species Dipteris shenzhenensis. Next base: position 24,235,322 of record NC_141596.1, read on the forward strand.
CGCAAGTGAGACTCCTTCCCTCTCTCCACAATCTTCACATGGTATCAGAGCCTTGTTCGTGGTAAGGAGCTCAAGAAAGCAAGCCAAGTTCGTGGTGTCTTGGTAAGAGGACAAGTGTTGCTTTCCTATTTCGAGTTTGGGAGCAAATCTCTACAAGTAGAACAGCTAGAAGTGCAGGAGTGCACTGTTTCAGATTGAGATGCCCTTCGCGGTGTGGCGAGAGCGCAGTATATGCTGCGGGCGAGGGCGAAGCCCTTAGTGAATTTATTTTTTTGGTTTGAGGCCATTTCGGGGCCCGTTTTTGAAGGCGGAAGTTCTTCGCAGGCACTCAGAAAAAGGCCCTGTTTTTTGCTGTGCGACCACTGCACGGCTAGTCGGTGGAAAGGTGCCACAGAAATTGCATCGTATGCCTGTGTGCAGAGATATTGGGAGTTGCAGATTCATGCCTGTTGCCTGTTGATGCAAAATCGTCACTAGGAAGTGGCTGTGTGGTGAAATACCACTTTCGTCAGTTTTGCAGATCTGCCCGTGTGAGGCAAAAGCTGTGTTTTTTGCAGTGACAGAATATTTTGCAGTGTTCTGTAATGGCATCTGATTCTCTTTCACACATTGTCACTGAAAAGCTTGACAAGAATAACTTCCAGGCATGGAAGTTTAGAATGACGAATTTCTTGATGGGAAAAGGCTATTGGGAATTCATTATAGGAAATGAAGAAGAACCTGTTCTTCCTAATGTTCCCAGTCAATAGGAAATGCAGGCATTCAAAGGATGGCATGAGAGAGCCAGGAAAGTTATGTACTGGCTGTCTATCAGTATTTTGGACTCCATGATTGTGCATATTCAGGATGCAAATACACCAAAGGAGGCATGGGATACTTTGGCAAAAATGTATAGCACAAATACGCAAGCCAGGAAAATGCAACTCAAACAGGAGTTGCACAATGTGCAGAGAGAAAATTTGAGCATAAATGACTACCACATGAAAGTGAAGAAAATTGCAGATGCACTTGCTTCCATTGGGTCGCCAGTGGATGATGACGATTTGGTTTCTGTGACCTTGAATGGTCTAGGAAAGGATTATGCACAATTCCGGACATCCATTGCCGTCCGTGAAAACTTTCCTGATTTTGAGGAGTTGATTGCTCTTCTAATTTCTGAAGAGCAGAGAAATGGGGGTGCATCTTCTTCAACAGGAACTTCAAAAGAAATTGTCTTCTACTCAAATGCTGGCAGAGGTAGAGGCAGAGGTAGAGGAGGCCGATCTACAGGCCGTGGTAGAAATCAGAATATGCAGCAAACGCAAGAAAACCAGTCCTATGCAGGAGGACGTGGTAACTCTAGAGGCAGGGGGAGCCAAAGAGGCCGTGGTGGATGGCAGAGAAGCCAAAATGCAAACAGCAATGTTGAATGCTACTATTGTGGCAAAATGGGTCATATGGCTAAGGATTGCTATAAAAAGCAGAATGACATTATGAGTGGAAAATTGCAGCAAGGCAATTATGCATCTTCTAGCAGGCAGGGTGATGATAGAAATGAGCATCTATTTATGGTGCAGCATATGACCAATTCTGTGACAAGTGCAGAGAAGAACAAAATGATGTGTGGTATGTTGACTCAGGTGCGTCAAACCACATGACAGGTCATGCAGAATGGATGCAAGATGCAAGGAAGATGGAAAAGCCAGGATTTGTGGAGACTGGTGATGATACTGCACATCCTATTGTGCAGATTGGCAAAATTCCTTTGTCTATGCAGGATGGGAAAAAGAAATACTTGTCTGATGTATTTCATGTCCCGAACATCACCAAGAACCTGGTTTCTGTTGGTCAGATGGTTGAGCAGGGCTTGCAGGTCAGATTTAATCCTCATGGATGCTTTGTTGAGGATATGAAAAATAATGGTCGCTTGATAGCAAAAGGAAAGAAGAAGGGCAGGATGTTTACGTTGGATGCAGACATGCCTGAATTGAGTGCAGCAATGTTTGCACATGGGACCGGTGTAGTTGCAGATATTGATATCTGGCACAAACGCATTGGTCATGTTAATATACAACGACTTAAATCAATGCAAGCCCAAAATATTGTTGCAGGATTGCCAAAATTCAAGGTTGCAGAAATGCACAAGATTTGTGAAGCCTGTCAATTTGGGAAACAGGCAAGGAAACCTTTTCCTAGGCATGTTCAAGAGAGTAAAAAACCATTGGAATTAATCCACTCTGATGTGTGGACTACAAAAGCTGCATCTATTGGAGGCTGTCACTATTTTGTCACATTTATTGATGACTTCAGCAGAAAACTGTGGGTGTATTTTATGAAAAAGAAAAGTGAAGTGTTTGGGCACTTCAAAGCTTTCAAAGCTATGGTTGAAAAAGAAACAGGCCTGCAAATAAAATGCCTAAGGTCAGATGGAGGGGGAGAGTACCTCTCAAATGAGTTTGCAAGATTCTTGCAGGAGCATGGTATAAAGCAGCAATATTCATGCAGTCATACCCCATAGCAAAATGGAATTGCAGAAAGAAAAAACAGGCATATTGGAGAGGTGTCTCGGGCTATGCTAAATGAAAAAGATCTACCAGATTATTATTGGGCTGAAGCAGTTGCTACAGCAGTCTATATAATGAACAGGACTCCCACTGCAGCAATACATGGCATGACGCCAGAGGAGATGTATACTGGTAGGAAACCAGATATTTCCCATTTGAAGATTTTTGGTTGCATTGCTTATGTCCATGTGCCAGATGAGTTGAGGTCCAAGTTGGATCCAAAAGCTGAGAAGTGCGTCTTTATTGGTTATTCTCTGCAGCAGAAAGGGTATAGATGCTATAACCCTTCTACACGTAAGTTCACAGTGAGCAGAGATGTTGTTTTTGATGAGATGAGCAGCTGGTATAAACCAGTAAATGTGATGATTGATGTAGATGCACAAAATGGTAATGCTGCACAGAATGCACAGCAGCAATCACAAAATATCAGTGGACCTGGAGTGTCCTCTACCAGTGGTTCACATACTTCGCCATGGACAGGCAGATTGAGATCAGGAGAATCCCCTCAAAGCAATGCAGATAGTGGTACGCAGGTATCACGAAAAGGAAAAGAGAAGGTAGATCAGCCCATGTTTGATGTGAATGCAGGTCACTCTTATGTGGATGGTGAATCCAGTGGCTCAGAACAGAGCATTGATGATGAGTTGGGTATTCCTTCTGTTGTTACACCTGGAGTAAGGAAGACCAGGGATGTTTTGAGAGCACTTGGAAGTGAGCCTATTTTGCGCAGGTCTACCAGGGTTAGGTATCCTGTGGATAGGCTGAAATATGATGGATTTACAGCCATTCACTATGCCTATATGGTTAAAGTGATACAGGAACCAGAACCCACTTCTTTTGAGCAAGCCATGGGAAATGAAAAATGGGAGAAAGCCATGGATGAAGAAATGGATGCCTTGGATGCTAATGCTACATGGGAATTGGTGCCTTTGCCTAAAGGCAAGAATGCAATTGGCTGTAAGTGGGTTTATAAGATCAAGCACAATGCAGATGGTTCTGTGAATAGATACAAGGCAAGATTAGTTGTCAAGGGGTATGCACAGACATATGGCATTGATTATGAAGAAACTTTCAGCCCGGTTGCAAGGATGGCAACCGTAAGAGCAGCCATTGCTATGGCTGCATCAAAGGGATGGTCTTTACATCAGATGGATGTAAAGAATGCCTTCTTGCATGGTGATTTGCAAGAAGAGGTCTTTATGGAGGAGCCAGCAGGTTATGTTCATGCTATTCATCCTGAGTTTGTTTGTAGGTTGAAGAAAGCCTTGTATGGCTTGAAGCAAGCACCTAGAGCATGGTCTGACAAGATAGGACAGTATCTTGTCACTATTGGCTTTCAGATTTCCAAGGCAGATTTCTCACTCTATGTGAGAAAAACAGAGAAAGGGATTATGCTGCTGGTCATTTATGTTGATGATTTGATCATCACAGGTGATAGTGATGAAGATATCCTTCATGTGAAAATGCTATTGAGGCAGAAGTTTGAGATGAAGGATTTGGGAGAGCTGCGTTATTTCTTGGGCATTGAGGTGATTAGATCACCAAGTGGGATACAACTCTTGCAGAGGCAGTATGGATTGGACATGCTATCCAAATATGGGATGACAGGCTGTAAGCCTATTTCAGTTCCTTTGGAGCAGAATGTGAAGCTGAGCACAGATGCAGGTGAGCTTCTGGAAGACCCTACTATGTACAGACGCATAGTAGGAAGTTTGATTTACATGACTATTACCAGGCCAGATTTGAGCTATGCTGTTGGGTTGGTAAGTCAGTTTATGCAGGCTCCAAGGAAACCGCATTTGGATGCGGCTAGATGCATACTCAGGTATGTGAAGTCCACATTGCAGTATGGACTATTTTATGAGGCTGGGGTTCAGATACAGTTGCATGGATACATTGATGCTGATTGGGCTGGTAGCATTTCTGATAGACGATCTACCAGTGGATATGTGTTCTCTTTTGGGAGTGCTGCAGTCACTTGGAGCAGCAAGAAACAGCCTACAGTTTCCTTGTCAAGCACAGAGGCTGAGTACAGGGGTGCAGCAATGGCTGCATGTGAGGTAGCTTGGTTGCATAAGCTACTCTATGATATGCATCAGTCTACAGATGGGCCAGTTGTCATTTATTGTGACAACATGAGTAGTATACATTTGGCAAAGAACCCAGTCTTTCATGCCAGAACAAAGCACATTGAGGTGCATTATCACTATGTGCGGGAGAAGGTTTTACTAGGTCTCATTGATCTAGTTTATGTCAGCACAGAGGATCAGGTAGCTGACATCTTCACGAAAGCATTGGGCGCAGAGAAGCTGCGCAAGTTCAGAGACCTGCTTGGTGTGCAGGAATTGGGATTGAGCTCGAGGGGGAGTGTTGAGATATCGAGCTCCACTCGCGATATGCCAGGGTGACTGTTGTGCATTTATGTCACCGACCTGTTAGCTGGAGATGCGGTTGGTACACCGCCCACGAATAATAGCTGGATGACAGCTATCCTTATCTACTCTAGTTTGTGGCTCAGTTAGTATGCCACCTTAGTTAGTTGAGTTTGGTTTGAGACCCACATATAGGGTTCTTCTATTTCTTTGTACTAGAGTTCTTTTGGCTTTCACAACTAAGAAGAGAAAAACTGTTTTCAGCCTCCACCTTTGTGTGTATTCCCCCATTGTGCATGTGAGAAAGCCGCAAGTGAGACTCCTTCCCTCTCTCCCACAATCTTCACAGAGTCGCTATATAACGACCTTTTACAAGTCTAGCAAACATCTCTATATACCAACATTTTATAAACGTCACTATATAGCAAGACTTATAAAACGTTGGTATATAGCAACACATTTTAAAACCTGCTTTGCTTATCGACGATTAGTGTCCCATGCACGCTAAACATCGGTGCTTAACCATCAGAATAAGGCTCGTTTGTATTAGTGAAAGTGCTAAAAAGTAGTCAAGAAGATCTTTAAAATACAAGAACTCTAGCAAAGTGGTTTTATTAAAAATAAAACATGTACATCTCAGAAAGTCTTGTAAAACCATCACAATGGCCCACAAGCTGATAGGTTCTTTCCCTCATCAATTGTCAGGTTGTATCTTTGCTTCATCAACAAACAAGGGCTTCTTCCTCCTCTCATCAAGGGCCATATCTTCCCCTCCTCAAAGGGAGCCTTTCTTTTTGTGGCTAATGAAAGTGCCAACTCTGCTTTCTCTAGATAGATAGTTATAGCTTAGGCAAGTACAGTTTGTCTATCCATCTCTTGAGCATTGGAATACAACAATCTCTTCATAAAGAGGTTGTAGGCATAAACTTCCCAAAGCAAAACACATGCTGGGGTGGCCACAGTAGGGCCATCGGATCTGGCATATTTATCATGTGTCCACGGCAGCTTGTGCATGACCGTGGGTGCCAACTCCCTTGAGTATGAATACCTATGAAAAAATTAAATTATGATATTAATTTAACAATATGCCATGAATAAAATTTATTCAAATTAGCATGATTGTGCTCTACACTAAAAGAGCTTCAAATATGTCTTTACACCTTGGAATTTGGGTAACACATGAAAAAGCAACATGATTTTGAAAGGAGCTTGGTTTTTTATTTAGTGTACTTTTTGTTTAAACCCCCCTCATCCAAAAGACCCCCTTCCCCCCTTGAGTCTCACACATAATGAAAAATATGTGCAAATCTTAAAATCTTTCATATTTTAAAATTTAAGCTTTTTGGTAGGGAGGACTGGAGATTGTCATATTTTTCCATTTCATATTTAAACTTTTTGTAGGAAATTCATGCATATTATATATGGAACTTGTCCCCCCATACCCCTCCCATACCCTAGATTTTGGATGAGGGTAGTAACATAATACATACTCAGTTGGTGCCATAAGGTGTATGACCCTACTGCATCATAAGGAGATACTCTAGTTTAACTATTGTAGCTATCAATATCACAATCTCACCTTATATGTGCGGAAGCTATTTTTTAATTTCTTTTTGTCTCATCTTGAGAGTGCAAATGTTCTCTTTTCAACCCCTTCACTTGGTTCTCACTAGGTTCTCACTAGCTATTAGATTGTACCAATTATAGTCAAACCTTTTGAAATTCTTTCATATCTTAACGTAGGCCTCTCTTAAGACCACCAAAGTACTTTAGCTATTATAATGGATGAAGGACTACCTCTTATAATTTTCAAGAGCCACAGAGGGCCACAACATGCTCCTCTAAACTAGCATTGTAATTTAGCTACAAGGCATTTTGGTTACTTTCCTAATATTAAGCCTTCTAAGCACAATTGCATTAATTTCTGAAAACCCTCAGCATCAATCAATATTCGATTAGCCTTTTTCAGCATTCAATCTAATCTTGACAGCCACCATTTTAGCAATCAATATGCCAAAGTTCTCATTAGTGAGAGGTTTGTTCACATGCATTGCAAAAGTTCCAAATTTGTGCGTTAACATTTGATGATAAATGGGACATAAACAAATGAATTACACATGGACAACAGACAGTGACAAAGAACTCCAAAAGTGATAATCCATGGCTCGATTGAGTGATTGGAATCATAGAGGATACAATCAACGAAGTGGCAGGAGGCTGTGAGGGGGAAGGGAGAGGCAGAGGGGGGGATGAAGAGGAGAGCAAGGTAGCAAGTGAGGGGGAGGTGCAATGTCAAAATGAGAAAAATTTGAGCTTTGGAAGAGTCCATTGGAGACAACATGTGTAGGTAGAGGGTGGAGACAGGGGGCAGGAAGAAGAATGGGCAGCCATGTCAAATATTTTTTGTTTGTCAAGAAATTTAATCCTATAAAGTGTGCTCGTCTCACCTCTAAAATCTATAACTTACTCTAAAAGGGGTGTGCAGTGATGGTGATACACCAAAGTGGGTACACATAGATCTTCCAGGTCCCTTGCATGATACCGCTATACTTACACATTCGGAACCAAATTCTAGCGACTTAGAAGAAGAGGCGTTGTCGTGATGTATGTTAGTGTGTCTGAGTAATGTTGCAATTCAAGGGAAACTGCAAAATTGACATTGCAATTCACACATCTTTTTTGTCGTCAAATGAAATGTTGCAATTCGGTTAGAATTCCATTTAATATTTAAGTTGCAATTGTTCTAAAATGCAATTCTTGTTTGTAATATGCAATTCATTCCGAATCCTTTGACATGCACATCATGACATTGTAAATAGCAGGTGTTGAAGCGATGTGTGCTAGCCGTTGCCACTGATGAAGTTATAAATATTTCCAAGGACACTTTGCTCAGGAAGATTAAACCCCATCAAAGTGTGTGGGAAAGAATCTGAAAGATTTATAATTTCAAGAATGGCTAATTTGTCAAGGTGAATTTGCAGTTTCTCCTGAGAGTTTCTCAAACGGTTTGTAAAACAAAACCAAAGTGTATTTACATGCCAATTCACAATAACCAACCTTTCACCATGTAACCAATCAGACTGTAACCATGCCAATTTACATTAACCAACATTACACCAAACATGACAATAGCTTGTCATAATATTATATAAGTTCAAAGTATACTTGAGCTAGCCACATAGAATTTGGGCAAAGTATACATTTTCTGCCACATTCGATATGAGCAAAGTATAATGAGTGCTCATTTTGCAAAATTTATAGATACATTTGAGGTGGCAAAAAAATACAAGGGATGCCCATTTTCCAAAAATTTAAAGATCCAAAAAGATAACATCTCATACTCCTACAAAGGTATGTCAACTGGGTGGTCCACAAGAACAATTGCATCGATAGCAATTGGCTAAGAGGACAGTGAACAGGCCACATACATAGCAACACCATAAGCACGAGGGTAGCCAAGATGGAGAGCAAGATTACCAACCTAGTTATGATGGGTGTGTGTTTGAAGAATATCAATTTGTAAAAATTCTATGATTAAAAATGCTCAACATTTAAGAATATCGCAACATTTAAATACAGCACTAAAAGTTCTATTTTATAAAACTTAACTAAAAAAAGACAGTCATTTGCAAATAAAAAATACAACATGGAAACTTATTATAATTTCTCAAATCATCTCCAAAATCCATTAACAAAATTGATATACATCATTACAATATATGTCATTCAACCTATATGGGAACTATAATCTCCGCAACTAAGGATCCGCTGAAAATTTTGTTCTAATGCCAAGAACTTCATACATTGATGGGCCTATGGAGCATTATAGGTTGGACATGCACTCCTAACCTTTAAAGTATTTACAAGGCATTCTAGGTGAAATCGATGGTGACATGAGAGCACAAAGTAACTGGTTGTCATATTGAAATGGTCTTGGCATTTGGACATATAGGTCCATCCTCCACAAAAGTAATACGAGTCAGAATAGTAGAGGGTTTTTTGATAGCCATGCCCACAAAATTAGGATCCAAGTTATGAACATGGTCTCCATCTTCATTATGTTGTAGTGCGGCCTGTGCATTGCATGCTTGTTGACAATATGCAATGGAGATGTGGCATTGCTCCTCATATGCATTTTCTATGTCTTGCCTGTGTTTGAACTGTTGGAGAAATGCATTCATGCAATTGAATTTAGCAAGGAGCCACTTGTTCTCATTCATTACCCATGGATATTCAAACATGGCATCACACACTATCACGTTTGGAAATGTTAGATCTTCCCTTGCTACACTTTCTAGTGCTGGTTATGGTCCCTCTACACCATCACCACTCTCTACACCTTCATCTTGTGCGGCTTCACACACATACATTATCTATGATATAACAACTATGTGCACATATGGAATGAATTGGCATGTACTTCACTCACCTGAAGCCGAGCTTCCCACATTAGTGACAAGTGATGATGCAACCAGGGGAATAGCGATGGCAGCATGGCTGTTCTTGGCTGTGATGATCGTTTGCTGCATGTCCGAGGAGAGGAGCCAAAGTTACAAGCACATTGAGCACGAACCTTGCATATAACATCTTTGCAAAGTAGAGTGGCATGGCTTTGCTATGAGGTTTCTCTGCTTTGATCATGCAATGAATATAATATGCATTCTCCCTCTTAGCTTGGTGGTGATAGTTTTTAATGGGCCGCCATCCATGTGAGGCATCATTGCAATCCCACACATTTGCTAAATCATCGTTTGAGACCACTGTGTTGATGCGGTCTTACTTCCAACCATTTAGATCATGAAAGACACTTGCATTAGCAATTGTGAGAGCCTCATCTTCCTTGTTAGCAGGAGGGTAGGAGCATCAACCACATCCATTATATGTTTCATTGCTATCTTTGCCCTCATGTTTTAGTCCTGGGACTTGTATGTAGCTTGTGTTGACCTTGCAATGAGGATGCCATGGCGAGTGAGAGAGTAAGTGAAGATATAATAACCATGCCAATACAAAATGAACCACATGTTGTTGAAAGATTCAAATGTAACATACTTATTCAAATAACAAGATGTGAGAATTTATCCATCTATTTTAATTGTGGATTGCTCATGATCAATTAAATTGAACAAATAAAACAAGCAAACTCTTGCAAACTATTACAATTGAGTTGAAGATACATGTTACAGGAACATTTTCAAATCCATATGTACAATCCAAGGACATTACAAATTTGGCAATCAAAATTGTGGTCATATGGGTCAAGCTCAAAAAAGATGCAGCCAATGTTCAACAACATGTCTTCATTTCCTCGATGGGTCACATTGCTACATCCTCATTTACATTAAAACTATGCATTTTTGTCAAAATTGCTTCCATGGTAGCTCTCTCCTTTGGATCAATCCTACATAGCGAGTTCCCACAATCAACCAAGAGTTTGATTGCAATCTCTCCTTCCACCGAGTTGTCACCGAGAGCTTCTTCGACATCTATGAGAAAGTTGGAAATTTCTCTAAAAAACCAACCAATAGCAAAACAATCTAACTTTGGTGCCCATGTGCCCATGAAATTTGTACGTGTATTTGTACTGGCATACAATTTTGATGGCACTAACCATGGAAATGCCTTTGGAGGATCATAAGCCAGGTCTTGCAAATACCTGCTTTCGATCTAATGGAGGCTTCTTCCCCAATCAATAATCCCTCCTCGGATACTCTATGAAGTCCAACCTCAGTCCAACATGTAGTTGGCTGCTTGTAGATTGGTGTGTGCATATATTTCTTCATGGAATACTCTCAAACCACTAGCAATAGCAGCAGTAATGGACAAAGCATGTCGACAAAATAGCATTCTTCATGGAATACTCTATGAAGTCCAACCTCAGTCCAACATGTAGTTGGCTGCTTGTAGATTGGTGTGTGCATATATTTCTTCATGGAATACTCTCAAACCACTGGCAATAGCAGCAGTAATGGACAAAGCATGTCGACAAAATAACATTGCTTGTAACTTGGTCAGAGGAGAGTTCCAGTCAAAGCGAGGTTCTTCTCTTAGATGTGCAGTCCATCTCTCCACGACGTTGTGGGAGACACATTAGCATATCATTCACACTTCCACCATTGAAAAATGGATGGACGACCCAAAGCTTTTGGGTGTGTGAGTATCCCAATACCCGATAGATAGCTCTATGGACCATTGTCATCGCCAGCTCATTCTTTAGTGCTAGATGAGCATGGGAATCGCCTCTATTACTCCTCTTGCTAGCATACCACGATGTTTGCCTAAGACATGGGACACCCACAACCTATATTCGGAATATGTTCCCTTCTCCTCCCTTGCCCACCGGCTCATGCAAGGCTGGCGCTTGCAATGGAAAGCGCATTGCGTGGGAGCACGTCATCAAATTTTGTACATAGTTCTATCTATGCTCTACCTTCAACTTGGGCTGGCCCACTAGCCATCTTGGTCATATGAACAAGGGCACTGGCTATTGCCTTTTGGACAGCCCCTTTCTCCTTCATGTCTTTTCTTCGAGTAGACATCTCTGACACCTTCCATTCAAATGTCCAGAGTGCAAGATTCTCTTTTGACAGGCAAGGCAGCAATGTTCATCTTTGCATATATTTCCCATTGACCTATGGATCTCCCAACACTCGAGGGGAATATTGATCAACTATCAATTTAACCTCCTACCATGACATTTGGCCACGTCTGAGCCAACTGATGTATAGAAGGTCAAATACTTGGGTTGGCATTTGATCACGTAAATATTTTGAGGTCACATAGGCCCAAATTTCATCGTCACTCAATCCTATTAAGTGTTCGATCGTTAAGATACGAACGAACAAGCATCAGAAACTCAATCTTCAACTGCTCTTATGTTGCCATCAAGGATGGATGTGTAGTGATCTAGCACATGCAACAATAATTTTGTAAGCGCTTAAGCTAATTCAAATCAAAGAAGACCTGAATTTCACATGCAAATTTGCAATGCTAATGTAAATTAGACCACTCACAAGCGACATGCAACACAATTCACAAGTTGCCATCCTTAGAATAATAAACTACTAAATACGTTTTGTTTTCTAAGTCAATGGAATATTATGTCAAGTAATTCATAGCTCACGACATAATCTACTACTATTGCAACTAACTACGTAATCCGCTATTATAGAGTGAATTTCATAGAGTCACTATCGAATGTCAACCTATCAGCAGCTGGTGTGGAGGCTCGAACAAGAAACATATAATAGTATCATATTTAACCAAGATGATCTAGATTAGCTTTGCCAATCACACATTGGTTGGGAAGGGTCGTTATCGGGATGAACCGACCATCAAAAGTGGGCCATCATCTGAATAAAACCCAACTCTACCAACAACTATGCATATAAATAATACATAAATAGATATGATATACAAGAAGATCAAAGCGGGAGGAATCAATTGGCTCAATTGACTAACACCAAAGCCTAAAGAAAAAAGCTCACCCAAAGACGAAACGAATAGACAAGTGAAAGAAAGCGACAGCTCCAGGCATGGTAGTGGCCTGGGCGGGGTCTTTTTATAAGATTTTGCAAAGACACCACACGGTACCTCCCCCAACCGTGCGATGTGTCAATGGCCATGATTGCATATCATTTCAAATCGGATGGTCCACAATGACACGTCTTGATATGACAAACACAATGCAGTATGGGTGTGTCACCAAGCAGTGTTTCCCGGAACCCTAAACAAAACCACGAGGTATGGCTGTGGGACCATGCGGGGTATCTCCTATCGCATGGTATGGATGTATACTATGCGGTGCCTAAAGGCACATACCACATTGTATTTTGACAAACTGCACAATATGTTCTCGATCGACAGTTGATGTAAATAAATGCATTTTTTGGCATTTAGGATGTTAGGTCGGGTTTTTAAATTGAAATGTATGTATTTTATTTTTTAAAAACGTACTTTTTAAATCCCTGCTTTAATTATATCCAAATTTTTTTATGTAGACTTAAAATTTATAAACCAAAACGTAGTTATATCCTCATATAAATGTACTTTTGTCTAGGACAAGAGAATCTCTACAAACATCTCTAGAAGAGCACCCATATTCAAATATATAAGCACCACTACTGCAAAATTGTTATATTTTCTTGACATTTTTTGGGCTCTCATTTCAAGCATTTTCTTGGGAATTATAGCATCCTTGCAAGGCCTATACTATTTGCAAGTGAAAGTTTTCCATTCATATCTATGTAGACGTGATAACTAAAAGTTATGACTAACCAACATTAATAATTAAGCATATATATTTTAATATATCTAAATAAAATACATATAGGTGATAGTAAATACAAACAAATATATACATCATGATAAAACATTATTAGAATATTTAATATAATAAACACTACAAGGCATAGGCCCTTTTTCGATGAAAATACTGACGCTTTTTACATTAACTTTTTTTTATAAAAGGGCGCAAATGTTGTTATTAAAGTCATTAAAAGCATCTGAAAAGAACTGTCGTTATAAACCGTCGCTATATAGCGATGTTGATAAACATCGCTATATAGCGACACTGATAATCGTCACTATATAGCGACAGTAGTAAACGTCGCTATATAGCGACGATTAAGAGAACTTAAAAAAAAGCATTAGTGGGGCTAAACAGGGCCATAGCAAGCCCTGTTTTGCCCCACTACTGCTTTTTTTTTTGTAATTAGAAAAAAAAGGATTTTATAATAAAAATTTTCCTTGCAAAAAGGGTGATACAAAATCGCTCAAATGAAATGATCGAGCAACAAAAGCATATACATGTTGAACATATATAACATTTTTTGTTACAAAATTACCCTTTCGAAAGGGTGATACAAAATCGCTCAAACGAGTGGATATACAAAATGACATACATGGCGAAGAAAATGCAAACTGCTACTACTACTACTACTACTACTCATTCGAATCATCATCATCGTCCTCGTCTTGTTGGCCTGATCCTTGGTCCTCGTGAGCTACGCCTTCTCCCTAATCCTTGTCATGTGCGTCTGATCCCTGGCCTTGGTGATTGTGATGGGACGCTTGAGCTTTGACCCTAAGAGTGAACCATATAAATTGAAAATTAGATTGGAACTTAAAGAATAAAACAATTTAAAAAGTGAGATTACAAGTAGGAGTAGACTTATACCGTGCGAGCAGTCACCTCAGCCCAATCAACCGTCGCTCCCATTGCCTCTTGCTCAATAAACCATGGCTTTGTTCCTATGCGAAATGCACGTCATGTCTCTGCTTGGTGTGGATCCAATTTACGAGAGTTAGAGTTAGCTAAAGTGCATGTAATACGTAGTAAAACAAATAGAACAATACATTAAATGAGAAGAAGTAGACTTACCACGGTTGCCTCGAATGCCAACCGTCCGCCTGCACCAATGTGCGAAGTACCTACGATGTCCAGGCATCTCTTCGCAGCCCTCCTCTGGCCCTTGAACATTTCGGGATGGTCCCTATTCTGCTTCTTGAAGAACTTCCAATCAGCTTTGTCTGCCCAGCTAGTTTTAGCCAACCCCTTTGTGATGGAAGTACGCAAGGTTGATCTACGATGCTTCAACACCAAACCCATGCGCTCTCGCATATAAAACTCCCAATTTGGTGGGTTAGGGTATTTTTGTTTTAATTCATTGATGACCGCCTGCTTCTTTTGGACATCTTAATACTGCCAATCGGTAGCTATCTTCTATTATCTCTTCGGTAGCCGTGATTTTATAGGAGAGATCCTCTGATGAGTAAGAGGACTGATGATAGCAGAGTCAGAAGGAGTGGAAGCTGTGCGAGCGCTTTTGGAGCGAGGAGTAGTAGTGGGAGTAGGAGAGGGCAAAGGACCTGACTAATACTCTGTCTCCGGGCCAAGTGGAGACCTGTAGGGATGTGAGTCTGCTGACTCGTCTACATCTCCCGAGTCAGCACAACATAAGCTGCCCATCCTACTCTTCCTTAGCTTATGAGAGGCACGCCCAAGTGATGACCCTCGGTCGAAGGGGCATGAGGGGATGATTGGGCTATACATCTAGCTGTCGGTGTAGGGGAGGGAATTGCTGAGGTCCTTTGAGATAGCAGAGAGAAGAATCTTGCTGCCTCCTCATCGCTCATCTATGCTACAAACTTGTCGAGTCTCCTGACAAAGCCATGCGCGGCTAGCAAAGGAGTTCCCTGAGGGGTAGTCACAGTGCTATGTCTGAGAGGAGTCGGACCAGGGGTAGTCGCAGTGCTAGGTCCGAGAGGATTCGGACCAGGGGTAGTCCCCTCAGGTGTTGCCTGAGAGGAATCAAAGTCCTCTAGAGCATATAGATCCTGATGTCTCCTCTTGCGAGGCTGTCCGTACTCGTCGGACGTGCGACATGATCCCATGTCTAACATAGACACAAACATGAAAACAAAAAAGAAAAACAAACATAAGCATAGGCATAGGCATAGGCATAGGCAAAGGAAAAGAGGAAGAAGAGGGAAAGAAAAAGAGATTGGAAGAGGGGAAAGAGAGAAGAAGAGGGAAAGGAAAGAAGGAAAGAAGAGAGAAGAAGAGGGAAAGAAGAGGGAAAGAAGAGGAGAGAAGAGGGAAAAGAGGAAGTGGAGGAGAAGAGGAAGAAGAGGGAAATGAAAGAGGGAAAGAAGAGGAAGAAAAGGGAAAGAAGAGGAAGAAGAAAAGAGGAAGAAGAGGAAAAGATGAGGAAAAAGAGGAGAAGAGGAGGGAAAAGACGAGGGAATTAAAAGAGGAAAAGAGGAGGAAAAGAGGGGGGAAAAGAGGAGAAGAGAGACGAAGAGGGAAAGGAAAGAGAGATTGGAAAATGGGAAAGAGGGAAAGAAAGAGAGAAGAAGAGGGAAAGAGAGAAGAGGAGGGGGAAAGAGATTGAAAGAGGGAAGGAGAAGGAAAGGAGGGAAAGAAGAGGGAAAGGAAAGAGGGAAAAAGAGACATATGCTCATGCTTATGCTTATGCATGAGCATATGTCTCCTTCTCTTATGCTCATGCATAAGCATAAGCATGAGCATATGCTTATGCTTATGCATAAGAGGAGTCTTATGCATAAGCATAAGCATAAGAGAAGGAGACATATGCTCACGCTTATGCTTATGCATGAGCATGAAAGAGGGAAAAGATGGGGGAAAAGAGGAGAAGAGAGAAGAAGAGGGAAAGCAAAGAGAGATTGGAAAAGGGGAAAGAGGGAAAGAAAGAGAGAAGAAGAGGGAAAGAGAGAAGAAGAGGGGGAAAGAGATTGAAAGAGAAAAGGAGTAGGAGAAGGAGAAGGAAAGGAGGGAAAGAAGAGGGGAAAGAGAGAAGAAGATGGGGAAGAGGGGGGAAAGGGGAAAGAGGAAAGAGGAAAAAAGAGACTTCTCTCTTATGCTCATGCTTAAGCATAAGCATGAGCATATGTCTCCTTCTCTTATGCTCATGCTTATGCTTATGCATAAGAGGAGTCTTATGCATAAGCATAAGCATAAGAGAAGGAGACATATGCTCATGCTTATGCTTATGCATGAGCATAAGAGAAGGGGGAAAGAGAGAAGAAGAGGGAAAGGAAAGAGAGATTGGAAAAGGGGAAAGAGGGAAATAAAGAGAGAAGAAGAGGGAAAGTAAAGAGGGAGAAAGAGACATATGCTCATGCTTATGCATGAGCATATGTCTACTTCTCTTATGCTCATGCTTAAGCATAAGCATGAGCATACGTCTCCTTCTCTTATGCTCATGCTTATGCTTATGCATAAGAGGAGTCTTATGCATAAGCATAAGAGACGGAGACATATGCTCATGCTTATGCTTATGCATGAGCATAAGAACATGAGCATGAAAGAGGGAAAAGAGGGGGGAAAAGAGGAGAAGAGAGAAGAAGAGGAAAAGGAAAGAGAGATTGGAAAAGGGGAAAGAGGGAAAGAAAGAGAGAAGAAGAGGGAAAGTAAAGAGGAACACCTATTTCATTAATTTTGGACTCGTGCACTATCCAAATTCATTTTGTGAGATAATTTTGGATAAAACATTAAAAAAAAAGAGGCTCTTATAAAACAAAACATTGAGTCAAAAAGGAAGATTTAAAAAAATCAAATTAGAAAAAATGACGTGAGATGTTATAAAAACTAGAGAGTACATTAAAAATAGAGGACATCACATTGTTAAAAGAGACAAAAAGTAAGATTTTAAAAAATCAAAATAGAAAAAATGGCGTGACATGTTATTAAAACTAGAGTACATTTCAAAAAGAGCACATCACATTTGTACAAGAAGTAGATCATATAACTCAAAGCCATATGGTGTCAAAAAACACCTTAATACAGTCTCTCTTATCTTCTTAATCACCCAAAGTCTAGAAGATCTCATCATTGGTCTCTCTTATCTTCTCAACAACCCAATCTTTCACTGCCTCCACAGCTGTATCCTCAACATAATTACATGCAAAGAAGAAATTTAAGCAATCACAAATTGTTTTTTTATAATTTCTTTGAGAGGCTCTTATTGTTCTCTCAGCATCCGCATCAAATCGCCCATGACGAGAGCTGTGATAACGCAGGTTACTTAAGAAGTCTAAGAGATCTTGTCGTGCTTTTATCATACGTCTTAAAAGTCTTTCACTCTCTGCTATCTTGAGAGTCTCCTCCCTCTCTGCGTGCCTTTGTGCATCAAATTCCTCTCTCTCCATGTGTGTCAAAGGAGAACCTTGTCGAATTCTGGCCTCTCTCTATGCTCCTTGGTCAGCAATCCATTCTTTGAGATTGTTAATTCTGAACTCCACGTCTTCGACAATGCCAAGGACATCCATGGGTGGGGAGATGATAAAGAAAGGGAGATGGACTATGATGCAAGAAAGAAGAGAGTGTCTGTGGAAGGACTAGGATAGAAAGGGAGATGGACTATGATGCAAGAAAGAAGAGAGTGTCTGTGGAAGGACTAGGATGGAAGAATACAAGTTAATGAGAAGCACTAGGATGGATGAAAGAAGAGAGTGTTTGTGGAAGAACTAGGATAGAAGAATACAAGTTATCAGGATGGTTGAAAGAAGAGAGTGTTTGTGGAAGGACTAGGATAGAAGAATACAAGTTACTCAGAAGGACTAGGATGTAAGAAATAAGAGAGTGTTTATGGAAGGACTAGGATGGAAGAATACAAGTGCACTAAGGCACGATGTGTTCACTATGATAAGGATAAGGGTTGGAATAAAGTGAGAGGTGCGATGTGTTCACTATGATAAGGATAAAGGTTGGAATAAAGTGAGAGTGGTAATGCTCTACTTTAAGTGAGTGGAGATTGTCCAACTAAATAAAATTTTGCGAAGCATTGGGAATGCTGTACTTTAAGTGAGTGGAGCATTGGGAATTGATACTTGCGAGTGAAATATATTACAAGTGAGAGAGAGAGAGAGCAATATGATAAGGATAAGGGTTGGAATAAAGTGAGTGAAGCATTGGGAATGCTCTACTTTAAGTAAGTGGAGACTGTCCAACTGAATAAAATTCTCATCACACAAGGATTTATTTCCAAATAATCACATCATCACACATTCATATCATAAAATTGTGTGCATGAAGAAATATATTACAAATATTACATCATCACATATTCATATCAAAATTCTCATCACAAAAGGATTTATTTCCAAATAATCATATCATCACACATTCATATCATAAAATTGTGTGCATGAAGAAATATATTACAAATATTACATCATCACATATTCATATCAAAATTCTCATCACACAAGGATTTATTTCCAAATAATCACATCATCACACATTCATATCATAAAATTGTGTGCATGAAGAAATATATTACAAATATTACATCATCACATATTCATATCAAAATTCTCATCACACAAGGATTTATTTCCAAATAATCACATCATCACACATTCATATCATAAAATTGTGTGCATGAAGAAATATATTACAAATATTACATCATCACATATTCATATCAAAATTCTCATCACATAAGGATTTATTTCCAAATAATCACATCATCACACATTCATATCATAAAATTGTGTGCATGAAATAATTATATAAATATCATCAGTAAATGCCACTTAAGTAATAAGTCACAAATTGGTGTATAATCAACAAAAACTACAAACACAACATCATACATGCATCACAACTCTTCTGATGCTTCTAGTGGAGACTGTGGCAACTCTTCTGATGCTTCCAATGGAGGCTGTGGTGCTCTAGATGTACACTCAGTCTATAGTATGTAGTGCTTTCGGAGTAGACTCACTATCCTCTTCCTTAAATGCAAGCGGAGGCTGTGGCAACTCTTCTAATGCTTCCAGTGGAGGCTGTGGTGTTGTAGGTGTACACTGGGTCTCTACTTCTTCTATAGTGTGCAGTGCTTTCATAGAGTAGACTCAGTCTCCTCTTCCTTAAATGCAAGCTTTGATTTAGTTGCACATTGTATTCTAATGGCAGCAATTAGGTCTCGAATGATTTCAGCCCTAAACAATTGTATATCCTCCTCTGAATATTTGAGCTCCAAAGAGTCTTCCGATGAGATCTGTGGCTTAAGTGAGAAAATTTCTTTGAAAATCAACATGCAGTTGTAGGCAACTCTCCACCCACAACTATGCCCATCTTCATGCTCTACTACTTAATGCTTTTGGAAGTCTACCGAGTCTTTGTACTGTCCTGTTTCTCTGATAGTAGATACCAACTTCTCAATTGACTTGCTCATCGTGACATATTAAAAAAACTGTGTGTGTCTATTACATAAGGTACATAATATAGAAGTAACAACAGATTAATAGAATACTTAAGTTTGCACTGAGCCATGAAAGCCTGCAATCAAGTTAACAAACCAACAATAGTTGTCTTCAAGGTCCCAAACCACCAGACTCCAATGTTCCCTACACGAATAATTAAAAACCATTATTATTTAACACAATGTTGCTAGTATAAGATGAAAATAAAGGTTGCCATGATACTTACATCTCATGATATGCCATAAATAGGACTCGCATGCCATGTAAATGTAAAGGCCGTAACCATTTACAAACATCGGCTATTGTCTTTTTGCTATCGCTAAGTATAGGAGAAAGGAGGGAATCCAACATATACACACAGTTTTGTACGGCTCTACCAAATCGTGAGATAACTATACTGCACCAACAAATAAATGAATATTAGCTTATTAGATTTAATCAAAATATTGAATTATCAAGCAGAGAAAAAGTTTGTATCAAACCTAAGAATGGCCATCATAATGTTGTTATTGACCTCATTTGAAGCTCTAGAGAGAATTAAAATCTCCTCTCCCCCAAATTCAAGATACTAAGGTCTATGTTGAATCATAACCCTAACATTAAAAGAGCTTCCCAATTCTTCCAATGAAGCCATGTTTGTAGAGTTTAGGTCTTCTATCCTCTTTGACTCTTTGATGGCATTCATTTTGCAATCAATGATTGCTCGAATGGTACATGTTATAAATGCATAGAGACGCAAATCTGTATATGTTGACAGTGTGGTGTCATTTTGTATCTCAAAAATTTGACCAAGTACCAAAAAGCAATTGTAGCCCACCCTCCATCCACAATTATAGATGTGGCTATTCTCTTGATGTGATACCTGACATGTTATATATTCTATTTTTTGTGCCAAGTCACATTGCCGCATTACTATGTCGATAGCACCTACTAACTTTCGAGCTGATCTGCACATCAAAACATATAACAATAGTGAATATATGCATTGCATATCAATCTACATGTAAAGAAGTGACAACAAGTGTAGTCTATACTTACTCTAACACATTGCCATGGACGGATGTTATTGAGTTGGCAAAGAAGCACTTCTTCGCAAGGATGTCCACGACTACTAGACTCCAATGTGAGCTGTATTATCAATAAAGAATAATTACTGTGTTTGAGACAATTCTAGCAATGCAATAGAAAAAACAAGTAGGGTTTGATGCTTACTTCTCATAATATGCTGTAAAAATAACTCGTGCGTCATTCATAGGAACGTGCTTCAACCATTGCAAACATCCTCTATGGTTTCTTCTTTGTTGCTAAGCACTTCCGAAATATGAGGATCGAGCATATATGAAACGCTTTGTATATTTTGTAGAAAATTTGCTATAACATTACTATATTAAAAAAAAGTATTAGCTTCTTGGGTTTAATCAAAATAAGCAAAGTATAAAGCCAAGGAAAAGGCTGCATCAAACCTGAGGATGGTTGTAATGACTTTGACATTAACCTCTTTCTTAGGATTCAAGAGGATTGAAATCTCTTCTTCACCAAATTCAAAAAACTGAGGTTGTTGTCGAATTAACAACATAGCGGTGAAATATTTTCATGACTCATCTTATTGAGAGAGTAGTCTACATCATGTTCTTCTTCACTTGCTATGTCCTCCACATCCTCCTTCTGCCATAAAAATATAAAAAAGTTATGTGATGTACACATCCCAAATAAAGGCTTAAACAAGCAGATAAGGTTTCATACATGCTTTCATTAGAGTGAGTCTCTCCTCCGCTTGGAGCAAAAATTTAAAAAGGTTTCAAACATGCTTTCATTAGAGTGAGTCTCTCCTCCTCTTGGAGGAAAAATTTAAAAAGTTATGAGATTTACACATCCCAAATAAAAATAATGGTTTAAATAATCATAGAAGTATAAAGATAGCATGCTTTCATTAGACTCAGTCTCTTCTCCTCTTGGAGGAAAATATAAAAAAGTTATGAGATTTACACATCCCAATTAAAGGCTTGAACAAGCATACAAGTATAAAGATAAGGTTTTATACATGCTGCAATGTAGTCATATTTTCAGGTTGTTTCCCAATAGTAGTAATTAGACGCTGAATACTCTCAGCCCAAAATGCTAGCAGATCGGCTTCTGTATATGATTCCATTTTCACTAGTAACTCCAAATCAAAAATCTCTCTAAGAAACAACATGTAGTTGTAGGCAACTCTCCACCCACAGCTGTGTCCATCTTTTTGCTCCACTGGCAGACGTCTTTTGAATTCCACTTGATCTTGTTGCTCCGTGGTTGTTCTGATAGCAGATACTAGCCGATATGCAGCACTGCCCATCATGACATATTAAATATATTAATATGTCATGATCATAAGTTACAAAATAAGAAAGTATCAAAAATATTAAGAGAATAATTACCTTGGGGAGTTGGCATGATAGCCTTCCATTAAATTCACAAACCATAAACGGTTGAGTTCAAGGTCCCAGAAGATCAGACTCCAATGTGAGCTACATGACTAGAATAAAAATGATTATTGTTTTACACAAACTTGCCAAAGAAATAGTAAAAATAAGGTTAGAGTTGATACTTATGCCTCATGATAAGGCATTAAGATGACTCGCACCCCATCTAAATTCAAAGGGCTTAACCAGGTACAAATATCTTCTATAGTCTTTTGAGGAGAGCTAAGAATAGAAGAAAGGAGAGCATCGAGCATGTAGACACGATGTTGCACTGCACTAGGAAGCTGAGAAATAACTACACTACACCAAGAAATAAACAAACATTAGCTCATAGAATTGATTTGCATTTTGCACTAGGAAACTGATATATAACTACACTGTGAATAAATAAACAAATGTTACCTCATTGAAGTAGCAATAAATAAACAAACGTTACCTGAGAATGGCCAAGATAACATTGTCATTAAGGATTGGAGAGGATTGAAACCTCCTCTCTACCAAAGCTCAAATACTGAGGTTCTCGTTTCAAAACGATCCTAACTTCAAATGAGCTCTCCATTTTATCCAATGCAGCTAAATTTGATTCTTCAATCAAATTTAGAGGTGGTTGCATTGTTGAAGTAGAAGGGAGTGCCTCCGTATTAACTTCATCCATTTCTTCTCCCTCTATTGCCTGTAAACAAATATGAGAGATTAGATTCATTATCTTTAAATTTAAATCTTATTTAAAAAATTGTATTTAGTTGAGAAATAGAGAGTTCATATCGCTAAGTATTGTCGTAGTGGCCTTTTTTCATAACCCTGCGAGCCATAATTATCAAAGAAGGCATCATCATGTTTGTCTTCATCCACCAACCTCTCTGTGAATGGGTCATGTAAGTCCATCTTTTCATCATCATCAACTGGGACATTATGATCTTCAAGGTAATCATCCATGTCATCGGTGTCCTTGTGGTCTATCTCTTTTTCATAGCCTGTGGTTAGATCTACTTGAAGCTGGAAATAAGCCATGAAATGCTTATTTTCAATAATATTTGTGGAGTTGCCTTTTCTGAGGAGATCCTCAAATAAATATCCCATCCTGCACAAGGTGACCTCCCAACTTGCCGGTAGCAAATTCTCCATCATGGTAAGCAAGAGACTCCCACTTTTTGTAGGACTTCCATAGTTGTTTTTTTGATAATGTATGGACCTGGGAATATCTTGCTCTTCTAGTATCAATCTCAAATTATTTGAATTCCCTCTTATGTTCTTTTGTAAGGAGTGATCAGGGTTGGGACTTTGCATACACAAAAAGAATGACTCAAGAGATTGAATCGCTATGCCACATTCTCTCTTTCCTATCTTTGCTGCATAAACACCGCTATAGATCTTCAAATCTGATGAATATGCTCGCTCTAGAGTAACTTGCATGGATTATTTGTCTTTTTTATCAACAAAAATGACAATGTTGCAAATCGCCACTTTGCTAATGGTGGTATATACTATTCTATCAATAAAGTTATGGATATCATCGCTAGAAACTTCATTGATAAAGAATAGTTGTGGCTTATCCCATGCTGACTCATTCTTGAAGAAGTCATCTTCTGAGACTCCCCTAAAGTTCACAAGCTTTCCAGACTCTACCGTAACCTCTACATTGAATTGAAGCTTTGGTGCATATCTGTCGGCATCCTTATCTCGCTGATTAATCTTTCCACATATGCAACCACCTGTTGTGGGATTTCTTTCCTCATATAAGAGGTTACTATTTCTGACCCATCTTCATCCTTTTTAATCCACCTGTTTGCCCATAGCTTTACCTTGGGTGTTGACAAAGAAGCTATATGCTTCACCACATTATAGTCAATGTTACAATGAGTAAGTGGAATTTGTTTCTCTGACAGCAAATACTTAGTGGCACTATGCACTGCATCACGCATCACCTATACGTTGATGGATTCTTCCATGTAGTGGTCTTTGTCTTTTTTTCCAAAAAACCATTCTTTCTCTAAAATTTTTTGTGTTGCCATGGATGCATACTTATCAGGTAAGTACTTTATAGGCCTCCACATCCTTGCCGTCAACTCCTTCTTATCCATTACCTTTGACTTGCTGGAGATAAACAAAGGGGCTTCATAGGTCAACTGTCCACGCTCACAAGCAATGCACGTTTCAAGCATCTCATTGAACACTTCAACAGGATGAAATATGATAGAAGTGTAGTCGGCATATCTGTCCCTCACCACCTTGAGGCTTGTCATACTTTCTTCTTGCTCTTGAGTTCCCCTAGGCACAACTACACTCAAAGAAGTATAGAAGTTCGTGAGTGTGTCGGCGTCTGCTTTTGTGACCTTTCGCTTCAAATTAGGATTTGGAGAACCAAATGTTGTCCATATAACCCTTGCCTTCTGTAAGACCTCTGATGTTGAGGATATCTTATGCTTTCCATGGACATAATGATTAAGTCTTTCGGACTCAATCAAATACTTGATCTCATGCTTGAATATACAGATTGTTGCAGGATAATAATGGAATGAACTTATCTTTGCAAATTGTTCTGGAGTGAGTCTTTTGCCCTCCTTTGCTTCCCTTGCAATCTGATTACAAGCATAAGCCCAATGTTGACCATCAATGGGCTGGAATCTGCAATGAAGGAGGAATTCCTTCTTTACTTCTTTTAGCATATTCTCACCTTGTGCCTCTTCGCCTTGTTCATGTGGAATATTTTGAAGAGTGTCTTTAAAGAATCGAGTGAAGGTTTCCTCGAAATGTGTAGGCCCTGTAAATGTTATTTGATCCAGAAAACTATTTTTGGTTGGACAAAACATTATTGGGCGCAAGACCACATTGCTTGCCACAGGTTTCTTACCATCTCTCAAAGCCTCGTATATTTACATTGCATAGGATATATCAAGGCTTCAGCTATTAGTAAAGAGAGCTGCAGCTTCCACATCTTTGGAATTCACAAACCACGTCCTTTGACCCCAGATATATCCCACATCATCATCTATAACTACTTCATTAAGACACAGATTAAGATTTTTGATTGATGTGAGTTCATCCTGATCATCTTCAGCCTCGGGTTCTGAGTCTTCTTCATCTTCTCTTCTTTTAACCGTTTTTCATCCACATTATCTCTCTCTACAGTGGGACGATGTCTTTTTTTACTGCTTGGAACCGTGGCTCTTGCAGTACTAGCCTTTTGCATTTCACGTCGTGGTTTGCTAGCAAGAGCTTCTAGCATAACTGCAGTGGATCGACCTTGATCTTCTTCAGTTTTTTTAAATTCCCGTGCACTCAAGGCTTGTTTTTCATCATCCTTAGTTACATCCACCATTTCTTGCTCTAGAAGTTTGCGCTCATGTTTTACACATTTGTGACAGTGTGCCTATTCTTCTTGTCCCTGCATCGAAGTCTGAGCTTTTTGATCTCCTTCATGTGAAGATCCTTGAATATGAGGAGCATATTCTGCATCCTAAAAGTACTCAAACATTATCTTTGCATTGTAAGAAAATAGTATGCAGCGGAAGATAACAACAAAACGCAAGTACACGATGGAAAGCTGGAGAGAATACAAAAATTCTGATATACCAAACTGTTGATACAACTGATGGTTGGCTGTCCACCCGTGCGCTCTACAGACAGAGCTTCGATGGTGATCTAGACAGATGCTGGACGGAGGACTATGAGCGTGAAGAACTGGTAATCTGATGATAGGGGGTGGCCACTTATATAGTGTAAGTGGTTGACGGTCGGCCC